>NC_056735.1:1241921185-1241953685 GCF_019279795.1 Protopterus annectens | reverse complement strand
GGCTTGGATCAGATGTCGGATTCTAGACCCATACGTGATGAATGGCGACTAGGATAAGAGCAAATTAGTCTTTCACTGACTAAACTTACTTTGCATTGTGCATGGTCTGACTACAACAGGATGCTTTGTTTACACCATGTTAAAATTTTCTTTCGATATGTACCATCTATCTAATCTTGTCTAAGAGCCATATTTCCCTAAAAATTGGGAATATTCCAATGCCTAATTTTCATTACACTGATGACCCCAAATACATGAAAATATATTTCTCTAAGTGTCTGCTCTCGTCTGGTATCTTATATCTTAGCCCACCATTGACATCTTCCTCATTTACTGTAGTGTTAGTACATTTTTGGACATCTTTATTGAATCACTTTTGATATAGGCACTCTTACATATAAATAAATGTAATCAAACCGTATTAAGTTTATACGTCACGTGTATTGTTACTTACCATACAATCAAAGCAACATTACATAAATTGTTCAATTCCTGCCTTCACTTAAACCTCATTCCTCCTACAAAATATTTTCCTGCATGTATTACTCCAATTTCCATTTTTTTCTATGTAATTTACTCTTACCCTTTTCTGAAGAACCCAATTTATGTTCTATAAGTATAGTTGATTTAGATTTTAATTTCCATTCCCTAGAAACTTTTATGGCAGACACCAGAATTAGTATGTCTAGGCAACTCAGATCCTGTATCCCAGAACAAAAATTTCCTTAGTTACACTCATTTTACTCAACCAGCAGTCCTGGCAGAGTACTCTGTACAGATTTTTTAAAGTCTGCCAACTCATTACACTCCCAGATACCTCTCTTCCCCATGACACCTCCAACAATTTCCATCTATGAGAGGAAAAACTGAAGTCTGCTTGGGGTATAAAAATATGTATGTATATAAAGTATGTATATACTTCCAGGTAAAAATCCAAAATTTATTACATTATGCTGCATATCTGGGAGCCAAACATGTCCTCCCATTGTTTCTTTGTGAACTGCACATCTAATCTCTCCTCACAATTTTTCTGACCTCTTCTGACTGATTCCTATAGTTATCATGCAATATTTTATATCTCCTACTAATTATCCCTTTTTAACAGCAGCTTCTGTTCTACATTCAATTAAAAAGTCAATAAGTGCAGGCTTTTCATTTAGGATTCCCCTAATCCTTTCTCTTCATCTGTACTCTAATATCAATCCTTGATGGGGAGGGAAATCACTATCCTGCAATCCAAATGTCTTAGCCTCTTCCCATTCTACTACCTTTCCCTTTCTAATTATTTGTTCCCAATACCTTGGTTCCTTTGTCAGCTTCCTCCACTACCTTCCATTCCCCTTCCTAATTACCATCATCCCTATCAGCAGAATCTCCTTTTTCCATTACATTGTTGGCTTAATTCCTGTTATACTTTCTGCTACTTTATGAAAGTAACATTCTGTATGACTGCCATTCTCCTTAAGCAACTGTAGCCAAAATCCCATTCTTTCCTTATTTCTTGAATTAATCCCCTGCTTCATAATCATCCCTTTCTAGCTTTCTGTTTATGTTAGTACAAGAGCATTAACTGTATAGCTCTAAAAACATCCTTTCAAATCAAGTACTCCTAAACCTCAATCTTCTATTCAAGAATCAACTTATCCCACCTGACTCTTGCCCTCTTTCCCTCCCAAATAAAATCCTTTATCTCTAATTATTATCCATAACTTCTCTTCTGGTTGACAAACATCTGCCTGACCAGTGTTATAAAATTAAAGGGACTAAACATTTGTACTGCTTTTATCCTACTATCCATTGGCAAGAACTTAGTTTCTCAATTTTTGTATTATCTTTTTAGTCTCTTCTCACATATCCTTAGCTGCTGTAACAGGGATCCCTTTTAATCCATACTAGTAAATACTTTATTTCATCATATCCCCATAAATATGGTTTTACTGAACTAATTCACATACGAGTACATAGTTTACAGTTACAGCCTTAGTTTTATCCTCATTCATTTTATATTCCCCCAAAACCCTGAATGGTTTCAAAAATGTTCCACAACATTGTGGCCTTTTTCTGGTTCCCATGAAGTACAAAATAATATCTGCAAATAAAGCTAACTTATATTGAACACTATAAAAATTATATTCTTGATTTTCTGCTTACCTTATTTTTTTTGCTAATGGTTCTAATCACAAAGGGGAAAGTGTTCACTGCTTGGTTTCTCTGTTCAGACAACTTATCAGACAGGCACCCTCCCACTTGATTTTTGCCTCCAATCTATCATACAATAAGGTTTTATTAGAAGGATATATCTGGAAATGCAAATGCTTCCTTTGCCTTACTCAAAATTCTAGCTTACTCTATCAAATGCTTTCTCTGCATCAAGACCAACCAATAACAGTGGTATTTTATTATATTCTGCTTCTCTCAGGATCATCACTGTTTTATTAATGTTCTGAAATGTTTGCCTCTCCTCCACAAAAACACATTTCATATCTATCTAGTTTGGCACCACCTTTGCCATTCCTTTTGTCATTACAAACACTTTACAATCATGATTTAACCATTACTACACTATACATTCTTAAGAAAATACTACAGCATGTCCAATAAAAATCTTTATATTTTAGTCTCAATTTTGATGGAATATATACTGTAACCAGTGTAATTCTTTTAAACATTTATTGAATAACTTGTGATATAGGCAATCCTACATTTATATAAATGAAAACAGACCATACAGACATTTTAGCAGCAATTACACTTCGCATATCAACTTCTATACAGTCATTTGTCAATTAAAAATTGCACAGCTCATTTAACTCCCGACTTCCATTAAAACTCATTCCTTCTCAAAAACATAATTCTACATGTATTGTTCACACAATTCCCACTTTTTCAATGTAATTTTCTTTTACCCTTTTCTAAAGATCCCATTTCCAGTTATTTTTTTCTCACAATGTTCACTACTTGCAGTATGGTTGGTTTATACTGATTTTCATTTTCTAGTAACTGCTTTTTTGGCAGCCACCACTATTAAACTCCGCAAGGTACTACTTGGTAGAGTTCAACTCTAATTCTGTACCACAGCTCAGAAAATCATTTCCTTAGTTCCAATTTGCTAACCAAGTATTTGACAGAGCAGTCAGTAAGGATATTTTAAAGTCTGCCAACTTATTACAATCCCCAAAAATATGTTCCCAATTACACCTTTCTGCTCCATCACAACTTCAACATTTGCAATCTACTCAGGGAAAAATTCTCTGGAGTATGGAATTTAAAAAATATGTATACAAACACTTCAAAGCAAAAAATCCTAAATCTTTTACACTTTGTTGCATACATGAATACCATATATATATATATATATCATCCTATTTTTTTCTTTGTGAATGTTTACCTAATCTCTCTTCACAATCCTTTTAAACCTAAGTACCCCCTAACAGTAGCTTCTGTTCTAGATTTTACTAAAAACTGCACAAGTGCTGGCATTTCACTTAGAATCCCCCTATTCTTTTCTCTTTGCCTGTACTCTGACATAAATCCTTGACCTCCCTGGATTACACGGAGACACAGAAGCTCTCGGATTTTGTAGCCCAGGTAGGTGGATATGACCTTTGCCCTGAGCAGCATCCTACCATCAGAGAATGATGCCACAGTACAAGCAGAAAATGATTGATTACAACTGGCTAAGTTTCTGGTGTCACTATAAGGGGATCCAATATCTGTCTGCCTGGGATGACATGATTGACGGACCTCAATGCTTTTCCAAAGACTGCCTGCATCTGCCACCCCTGGGCTTCCAGATACTGGCCAAGGCTCTTGCCACCCATATAGTGCCTTTTTTACATGGTGTTCCAAAGACCAAATTACCACCATAACAGCTACAAATGCAATCTGAGGGTCATGCTGGTCAACGCTAGAAGTCCATCTCAAAATGCACTCGCTCAAAGCACTCCTTAAAATGGAGAACATAGACATTTGTGCCATAACAGACCTGGTTCAAGGCAGCAGAAAGCACCCCTGCACTACCAGGCTATAACTCACTCCACACCTTTCGTTCCCAGAACATAGACTGAAGCTCCAAAGGTGGTGGTGTTTCCATATTTATAAAGGATGCACACACCTCAAGACTGGTAGACCAATAACACGCATCTGAGATACTTCAGGTGCAGTTAACATTGGGTATGACAGCAAAATTCAGGTCATAGCCTGCTATAGGTCCCCAACCACGTCCCAGGACTCGCACTCCACGTCCTAAAGCACCCTGGAGAATATTAGGGTCCAACCCAACACTCATACTTGGTGACTTAACTCGTCCATTAACTGGGAAAACTACTCATGTACCAATACACTTGCCCAACGTTTCCTGGAATTCATTAATTCCAATGCCTTGGACCAGCTCATTCTTACAACCACTAGCGATAGCACCATCCTTGACCTGGTCATTACTAACATGGACGACCGTTGCTCTACACCAATAGTCAACTCCTCCTTGGTGAGATCCAAACACAAACTAATCACCTTGGAAATGCACATTCCTCCACTCCCTCCCTCCTGCAAAGGTAACCACCATGAAAAACTTCTCCAAAGCTAACTTTGGGCTCCTAAAAACAGAGATGGCCAACTTCACAGCACCCATGCAAATGAACAATAGTTGAATGACCACAGAGTCATACACCAATGCAATATATGACCATGTACACAAATGCATGCATCTCGCCATACCCAAGAGAACCAAGACGTTCTCATCCAAAAAAAGGAAGCCAATCTGGTGGTTCCCTGCCATAAACCAACTCTGCAACAGAAAGAGAAAACTGAAGCAGAATACAGTGAAGTCCCAAGACTTAAAAAAACTCCCTTATCAGCCTCAATAAAAAGTTGAGATCTCCCATCAAATCCTCTAAGCCTAGCTATGAAAAAGTACAGTTGTGTACACTTACCATGAATGTAGATGTTTGAGTGTACTCACTGTTGCATTCATTACATTTGGGTAATCTGCTTGCAGGTTGCCCTCAGTCGGCCTGATTAACAAAGTCTTGGGTCCTCTGTTGGTTGCTGTCCCTTCTTCCATGACGTCAGGTCATCAGGGGTATAAAACATGCAGCAGTTGCCATTACATCAGTTTTTCTTGCCCCAGATATCAGGTGCCCCCATAATGGGAAGCAATTAAACAAAAACACAAAGGCATACCTCCAACAAAAAAGCAAATACACCAAAAAGGCTTTTAAACATAGTAAAGGTATAGCCAAAAGAAGTTAGGGGGCAGGAGGGAGGATAATCAGGACTGTAAACAGCGAATACACTAACATCTACATTTACAGTAAGTGTACACAACTGTAATATGTTCTTAGTGTTTCACTGTTGCAATCATTACATCTGGGGAGATTCCCAAAGCTATGGTTGGGAGGAGGAGGAGTTTAAATAAGCATTAGGGCCAGCTATAAGGCCCTGCAAGACTGCAGTGGCAAAGCCAGCTCTGGATTTAGAAAAAATTGGCAAATGATAATGCTTGGTGAAAGTAGGTACAGAACTCAACATAGCAGCTTATAGGATGTCCCTGGTAAGAACGCCTCTGAGAAAGGCTGTAGAAGTAGATGCAGCCCTGGTGGAGTGAGGTCTGATCCCCTGGGGGACAGGTTTTCCAAGGTGCTTGTAGCAGAAATTAATGCAATGGCTTATCCATTTAGAAATGGTTTGTTTTGAAATAGCATTTGCTGCAGGGGGGGGGGGGGAGGCTATCAGCAGTTTTTCAGATTTTCTTTCAGGTTTAGTCATGTCCAAGTAGAATCTTAAGTTGTCTGTGCACATCCAAGGAATGCAGTATCCATTACCCTTTGTTCTGTGGATTAGGAAAGAAGGTTGGCAAATGAATGGACTGATTAAGAGCCACACTGGATACCACCTTGGGCAGAAAGGAAGGATTGGTTCTTAGTGACACCCTGTCCGCATGAAAGATGATGAAAGGCTCCACTGCCATAAGGGCCTGTAATTCAGATACCCTTCTAGCTGAAGTGATTGGTAAAAGGAAAGCTGTTTTCCAGGAAAGAAATTAAGTCTGCAGTAGCAGCTGGCTCGAAAGGAGGTAGAGTGAGTTTCTCCAATACAAAGTTAAGGTCCCAGGCTGGGGTTAGAGCTCTTCTGGGTGGTCTCAAATTTTTGGCCCCTCTGAGGAACTGCTTGAGCAATGGATGAGAGAAGAGGGGAGGTTCTGTGTTATAATGAGCTGAAGTGCCCGAGGCGTGGATTTTAATGGAGAAAAAAGACAGGCCCTTGTGAAGCAACTCAGTTAAGTACTATAAAATCTGAGGTAAATTGGGTGCTGATGTGCTCATCCCTTGAGATTGGTTCCAGGCACAGAATCTTTTCCATTTTTCAGCATAAGATTTTCTAGTACTAGGCCTCCTTGCCTGTAAGATGACATCCATCAGGGGTTTGCTGAGGGATGGTAAGGGAGAGTTTAATTAGCCAGGCTGCAAGGTTCAGAAAACAGTTCTCCTACTGAGACAGCAGGGAAGGAGTCTGAGGCAGGTGCCATGGAGATAACAGTGACACTCTGTGCAGTAGGGGGTACCAGTGTTGGCACGGTCAGTCTGGAGCAATCAAAATTATCCTTGGTTTGTCCTGTTTGACTTTTAGTAGTACACTGGAGAACAGAGGCAGTGGGGGGGAAGGCATAGACTGATCGTTTTTTTCCAGCTGAAGGACAGAGCATATACTTTCCAGGCTTGTTTGTGGGGAGACCTTGTGCAAAATTTGTCCAATTGGTAGTTCTGGGGGGAGACAAACAGGTCTATATCTGGGCTCCCCCATTCGCTTGTCAACATGCTGAAAATCCTTTGTTCCAATTTCCACTCGTGTGGGTCCATGAGGTTTCTGCTTAGTCCGTCTGCCAGTGCATTTAATTTTCCTGGCAGGAATTGAGCTTGTAGGTGCACTTGGTAGTTCAAGGCTGTGTTCCACAATGCCATGGCTTGTCTGCAGAGGGATTAAGAAAGTGTACCCCCCCTGCTTATGTACCACATAACCGTGGTGGTGTTCATCTTTACCATTATTTGTCCTGGAAGAATGTAGTCCTTGAAGGCTGTCAGAGCATTCTGTACAGCTAACATTTCTTTTTGATTGATATACAGGTGCATTTGACTTGGTTCCATTTGCCCTGAATGCACTTTCCTGCCAGGTGAGCCCCCCATGCATAGTCTGAGGCATCTGTTAGGGTTTGGGCAGTAGGGGGTGGTGTGAAAGGTAGTCCCTTGTTTTGGTAGCAGGCCTCTGCCCACCAAAGGAACTCTAGGTGTAGGCAAGGCATGATCGGAATCATTTCTAGGCTGTGAGAATGTTGACTCCATAGGCTTTTTAGATACCATTGTAGTTTCCTCATATGCAGTCTTGCATATGGAATTAGAAGAATGCAGGAGGCCATGAACCCCAAGGCTTGCAGTATTTGTCTTGCAGATAGAGTTTTTGTGGCCACTTGTTTGAAGTAGGTTGTCAAATTAATTTGCTTTTCTGGCGTGAGGTAAGCCATCTGGGAAATTGTATTCCAGCTTGATCCCAGGAATGTAATTTGACAGGGTGCCAGTTGTGATTTCTTTTCGTTTATGGTGTACTCCAGACAAGTTAGAATCTTTTTTACAAAGGGTAGATGATTTAAAACTATGTCCTGGCTTTCTGCCTTAGACAATCATCCAGGTATGGGTATATTTCAATACTTCTTTGCCTGCAAAATGCAATAACTGGAGCTAGGCACTTTGTGAATATCCTAGGCGCAGTAGATGAGCCAAAGGGCAGTGCAGAGAACTGTGCGTGTAGCCTGCTTTGAAGCGTAGGTATCTTCTGCAAGATTCCCCGATTGGGATGTGCAGGTATGCTTCTTTTAAATCTAGTGTTGCCAACCAGGCGTCTTTGCCTAGCATAGGAAGTAATTGGTGAAGAGTCAGCATCTTAAATTTTGGAATCTCCAGAGAGATGTTTAGAGTAGACAGATCCAGGATAGGACGTCATGATTTGTCTTTTCTGGGTACCAGGAAAAGTCTCTGGTAGAAACCTTGTCCCTTTTCCTCTTCTGGTACCAGTTGAATAGCCCCCATGCTTGAGAGACAAAGTACTTTTTTTGAACCTCCGCCCACTGATTTGGGGGTAGGTCCGGCCACCCATTTGGCGTTGGAAACATGTGGAAGTGAAATCTGTATCCCTGGGACACTATATTTAAAACCCATTTGTCCTGGGTAATGAGTTTCCATTCTTTTCATGAAGAGCAATCTTTCCCCCCCAAAGAGGCAGTCAGTTGATAAGTGCTTGGAAATTTTAAATGGAAGACATTGAGACATTTTACCATGGGGGGGGGGGGGGAGTCTTGTTATTCCCAGAATTGGAAGTGGAGGCCCCCCACTGCTTAGTTCCGAGAGTCCCCTGGGAATGAAACCTGGGGTTTTTGCTGTGTCTTGGTTTAGCTTGAGAAGACCTGAAAGGGGCTGGAAAGGACCAATTCTTAGAGGGCCAGTGCCTACTAAATCTAGGAGGCTGAACTTGTAAAAAATCTTTAACAGTTTGCATAGATTTAGCTTTATCTTCCATCTTTTTAAGAACTTCAGCCTTGTTGCCAAACAGGTGGTCCTGATTTAAAGGAACATCCAACAATTTAGCTTTAACATGATCAGGCAAAGATTGTGCCTTAGGCCAAGCATGCATTCTAAGCACAGACCCAGCAACAGCAGCCCTGCAAGAGGCCTCTAAATAATCAAAACCACATTGCAAAGTATGTTTTCCAACTTGTTCAGCAACATGCATTAAATCCTGCAAATCTTTATTTTCCACACAGTCAGGAATCAACCATTTTCTGTTCAAGCAGTCCAGTAACATGTTGCTGATATTTTAACATATGAAATTGGCAGTTTAAAGCTCTAATGGCCAAGGTTGCTGAAGTGCAAACTTTTTAACCCCATCTATCCAGCACCTTGGAGTCTCTATCAGAAGGGGTAGGATTTTTAGCAGTAGAAGCCTTAATGCCATTGGGCCCCTGTGAAATGGTCTCTGGATCTGCAATAGGATTTTTGAAAATGAAGTTGTGGGACTCGGGGACCCTGTAGTATCTGTCAGGTTTACTGGGAGCAGGAGGCAGGGAATCAGGGGCCAAACTGGATTCTGAGAAAACATCAACAATGTCTAGTACAGAAGGAATAGCCTAAGGCCTATACTGAGGTAGAAGGAAATCCCTAAGCCTCTTTTTTGAATCAGAAAATTCCTGGCTTTCCCAGTAAAAATGCTCCCTTAGAGTATGTAAGGTTTCCCCAAAAAGAAAAATCCTCAGGAGGGGAAGCAGAAGGAATAGAGTTCTCTGCATCAGAATCCTCATAAGTAGGCAAGGACAAATTCAGGTAATCAGAAGAGTCAAAAAAACAGAATCCTGGATCAGAAGATTCACAGTCAAAGCTCAGCCCTAGGCCTCTTAGAAGGGGGGGGGGTTGGCTACCCCTGATTAGAGTTATTAGATCTTCAGCCATTTTTATCATTTGTTTTTTAGGCATAGAGGCCTGAGCATATGGCCTGGGCGTCATTTTTTTAGACATGGATCGAGATTTAGGCCTTATAATGAAGGAGGCGTCTATTTAATATGCAAGTCCACAAGCCTGAATACACCCTCAGAAGCCGGTGCCTGCACAGCGACTCTGGACCCATTCAAGGTGGAGACATCTGCGGGTTCCATAGTTGAAGTACGTGGCAGCATACCGGACTCAGAATGGGTCTCAGTAGAGACCTGCGAATCAGAAGTAGCGGGTATCAGGGGCTGCGCAAGTGCCTCACTGAGTACCGGCGAACTGGCTTAGAAGCATCGTCAGCAGTTTTGGACCTCGGCGGTCTGTCTATCTTTGCGTTTTTTCAGAATCCCAGTAGTCTGACGGCTAACCGACAACATATATGGATAATTAAACCGAGAACAGAAATATTTAGAGGCAAAAATATGCAGACGATGGATAGTGCGCTGATTAAAGCACAAAACCGACAGCAAGGTACATCGTGATCAGGGCCTAAGCAAGGAATACAGAACAAATGAAAATCTTTGAGGTATTTGCTTTCCACAAGTAATGCAATTATTAACTTTTACTGACATCGTTGTGGAGCAAGTAACAGTTTCCCCAATGGGGTACTTCGCTTTTAGTTGAAAACTTCGGTTCTGAACCTCGAAAACGAAAATTTAAGGAGTCGACCGAATGGCACTTGCGAACTGCTTCTGCTACCGCATGGCAAGAAAGACTGATGGGTGTCGGCTGCATGTTTAATACCCCTGACGACCTGACGTCATGGAAGAAGGGACAGCAACCGATGGAGGACTCAAGACTTTGTTAATCAGGCCGACTGAGGGCAACCTGCAAGCAGATTACCCAAATGTAATCACTGCAACAGTGAAACATGAAGAACATCAGAAATGCAGCAGATTGTAAAGACAACCACAAGGCCTTCTATAGTTATGTAAGGAATCTCCATGGCTATACCCAATTTGCTCAGAGTTACTGCACAATAGTACCTCCTATGCAGAGACAAGATAGGCAATACACTGGCAGACAGACTCAGTGCCAGTTTTACCCCCCCCCCCACAAAGGACCAATCACAATACCAGTAGATTGCCAGGCACCCAGTATTACTGCTGCACAGGTTAAAATAGTACTGTCCAAGGCCAAGAATACAGCTTCTATGGGCCCTGACAATATCTCTGGCTGTGTTCTACATGAACTAGAGTGAAACTGGCACCTCACCTGTGTGCCCTGTTCAATCACAGCCTCAACTCAGGCTTTGTCCCTACTGAATGGCGCACCTTCTACAATTAACCCTCTCCACAAAGGAGGAGCGAGTACAGACCCAAGGAACTATTGGCCCATTAACCTGACTAGTCCGATATGCAAAGCTATGGAACGCATCATGGACCTAATAAACAAGGATATAGGGAATCTCCAAACTCTGGATCCCACACAGTTTGGTATTGTGATTGGTAGATCATGCCTGCTCAACTTGGTCAACTTCTTTTAGTCAGTCACTACAGCTGTGGATGAAGGCAAGGTGGTTCATACAGCCTACCTTGATCTGGCCAAGGCCTTTGATACCATTCCCCACTCAGGAATCATAGAAAAACTCACTAAGCTAGGCATCAACCCCTATATCAACTAGGTGGGTTGCAAAATGGCTCACAGGTAGAACTCAGTGTGAAAGTAGCTGACTCCAAGTCTGAAGTCCAGGACAACACGAAGGGACACTGGCTGACAAAGATCATAGACAATTGCAAGTTGGGAGCTATTAACTCCTCAAGGGATGTTGACATCCTATAGAAAGGCCTCACTGAGACAGACTGGTGTCAGAACCATGGCCTTAAGCTCAATGCCAAAAATGTGTCACCATCCCCTTTAGGAAAAACCTGGTTCCCATGAATTACCACACTGATGGTAGTCCACTGAACACAGAAGGTGTTAAAAGAGATCTAGGAATCTACTCTTCCCTCATTAGGCCAGTCATTGAGTACAATGCCCCATTTGGCATGTACCTCACTAAATACCTGCAACAACTTGAGAGGCCCCAAAAGTACCTCACAAAGAGGATCCTAGGCCTTAAAGATTTGTCTTATAAGGACAGACTCAAACTCCAGCTCTTCTCGGTCTCATATTGCCTACTTAGAGGCAATCTCTGCTCGACTTACAAAGCCTTGTCTGACCCAGCTCTGTTAGAAATGCTACATCTAAAGAAATCCCAATCCCTCCGCAACACACAGTCCAGAGACCTCAACCTCATTACCACAATCAACAGAACATGCTGGAAGGACAGGTTCATAATCCAGAGACTGCCCATGCTACAGAATAAACTTCGCATACATGTCAAGCAGAGCACTTCACTGGCCCTCTTCAAGAGAGATCTTGATGAGTGGATGGGAAATAGAAAATTCAACCCAGGGATCACTCCAGTGGCTTTACTCGACAGAAGCACTGGGAACTAAGGTCAGGTGGCACGATGCCAGGGTAATCCTATGGCCTAGGCTTGTAAAGGGTCTAGGACATTAGCCAAGTACACACCTATGATAGGGAAGGCAAACTGTAACATACAGTCCAAATATACTCGTAGCCCCTTCCCATTCTTGCCTTTTCCTCTGTGATTTGCTCCCAATACCTTGGTTCCTTTGCCAGGTTTCTCCAGTAAACTCCAGCCCCCTCTTGCCTATTCTCTGAATCCCTAATTGCAGTCATCCTTATCAGCAGAACCTGCTTTCTCCATTCCTGTTTTGACTTCGTTCTTAGAATAATTTGATACCTTATGAATACAATATTAAGTATGGTTATTGTCATTCTCCTTAAGGATCTGCATCCAACCCCCCCAGTCTCTCCTCTTTTTTGACTTCCCCTAGTTTCATCACCAAACACTTCCACTTTAAATAGCAGCTTTCTGCTTGTGTTATATATACTCGAGCCATAACACTAACTCCAAAATATCCCTTCAAAATCAGGTAATCCCAAACCACCTTATTCTAGTGGAAGGATCAGATTATCCCACTTGACTCTTGCCATCTTAACCTCACAGATAAAATCCTTCAAATCTTTATTAATTGCTATCCACAAAGTACAGTTGTGTACACTCACCATAAATATAGATGTTAGAGTGTATTAATTGTTGCAGGCATCACTTGTGGGTTATTCCTGCTGAGTAGCCAACAGAATACCAGAGAAAAGGATTTCCTTCCTGTGTTGTCTGTCTAGGTGCAGAGACAGACTTCAGGACGTTAGGGCTATAAAAGGATACAGCCAACTTCATTACATCAGTTTTTCTTGCCCCCAACATGTATGAGCCCCAAAGGAGGAGGAAATAAAAGGGGAAGGTGGGAGGGAAACAAGACTAATGATGAATACACTTGAACATCTACAGTTATGGTAAGTGTACACAACTGCACTATGTTCTTTGTGTTTCACTGTTGCAGTCATCACTTGTGGGAGGATTCCTCAAGCTGAGAAAAAAGGGTGGAGGAAAGAAAGTAGGAATTAAAGGTAAGCAGTCTGTTAAGGCTATGCCAGCATGCCCTGCAGGACTGCAGATGCAAAGGCTGCCCTTGTTTTGGAGAATGTACCCAGCTGGTAGTGCTTTGTGAATGTGTGGATGGATGTCCAAGTGGCAGCTTCCAAAATATCCTTAGTTGTAACCACTCCCATGAAGGCAGTGGAAGTAGAGGCTGCTCTAGTGGAATGATTTGGGAGGACTCTTTCCATGAAATGAGTAGCAGAAATGGAAGCAGAAATGGATGCAGTTAGAAATGGTCCGTTTGGAAACGGGCTTCCCCTCTGCCCAAAGAGCAAAGGAAATCAGAAGCTGGTCGGATTTCCTGACTGATTTGGTCCTATCCAGGTAATCTCAATTGTCTGCGTACATCAAGAGTATGCAAAATTCTTTCCTCTTTATTTTGGGGGTTGGGAAAGAAGGTAGGGAGATGGATGGCCTGGTTGAGGGTAACCTCAGAGACCACTAAGCATAAAGGAGGGGTTGGTCCCGACAGACAACCTTATCAGCATGGAAAATAATTAAGGGCTGAGTGGCAATAAAGCCCTGGAGTTTAGAAACTCTCCTGGCTGAGGTGATGGCCAGCAAGAATGCAGTTTTCCAAGAGAGGTACTTCAGATCAACTGAAGCAGCTGGCTCATAAGGAGGAAAAGTCAATTTTTCCAGGACAAAGTTTAGATCCCATGCTGGAGCAGGTGGGTCTGATGTGAGTCACCCCCTACGGAACATTTTTAAAAAATATTGAGAAAAAATAGGCAGATTTGACTGGACAAATGCAGAAATAGCAAAAGGCATGTATCTTGATGGAAGAGTAAGACCGTCCCTGTTTTAGGAACTCTGCCAGGTAGTACAGAACCACTAGCAGAGCGGCATGGGAGCTGCTGATAGCCTTGCTGTGGCACTGGATAGTAAATTTTTTCCATTTGGCTGAATAGGATTTCCTGGTACTGGGTTTTCTGGCCTCCTTGACACTGTTTAAAACTTACCAGCTGAAGGCTGTAGTGTCATCAGCCTTTGGGTATCAGCCATGTGGACAGCTTGAGGGTAGGAAGATTTGAGTGCAGTACCATCCGTTTCTCCAGAGTTGGAAGGCTTTCTGACAGGAACAGGTTCATGGGAGACTGTTTAGCCAGACTGAGGAGCAAGGGGTACCAGTGCTGTCTGGGCCAGTCTGGAGCAATGGGAATAACCTTTGGTCCTTCCTCACTGATCTTGAGACGTACCCTGGGGATCAGGGACAAGGGGGGTAGTATACACAAACAGGTTTCCCCAGTGGAAGGATGGAACTCTAGAGAAGAACTTGGTTAGCTGGCAGTTTTCTGGGGTAGCAAACAGGTCTATGTCAGGGCTCCCCCAGTTTTGTGCGATGTTGAAGAAGATCCCCCTGTGCAGTCGTCACTCATGGGGATCTAGGAGGCTTCTGCTTAGCTGGTCTGCAAGGGTGTTTTGTTTCCTTGGATATACTGAGCTATCAGGTACAGTCCCAGATTTGAGGCTGACTACCAGATTTGCATAGCTAGGCAACATAGGGGGCAAGAGTGAGTTCCCCCTGCTTGTTGATGTAACACATTACTGTTGAATTGCCTTTCTTGATTATTAGCACTCCTGGTGTCAGGTGTTCTTTGAAGGCTAGGCTTGCCCGGTGCACCAACATCTTTTAGGTTAATATGGAGGCCCTGAACCTCTTGTTCCCAAATGCCCTGAGTGCACATACTCCCTTGGTGTGCCCCCCAAGCTGTTTCTGTAGTGATGGTCTTGCCCTGTAGGAGAGTGATAAAGGGTAGGCCCTTCTTTAGGGTACATACCTCTGCCCACCATAAGAGCTCCTTTAAGCAAAAAATCAAGGGTAGCTGGTGTTCCAGTGACTGAGTGCTGGCACCAGAGGTTCCCCGAGGTACCACTGTAGTTTCCTCATGTGTAGTCTGGGTAGGGCACCAGCAGAATGCAGGAGGCCAAGTACCCCAGTGCTTGCAGGAATTTCCTTGCTGTGAGGTGGGTCCTGCGGGCCAGCTGTGTGAAGTATGAATGGAGGAACCTCTGCTTCTTCTTCTGAGGAGAGGCTGTTTGAGTAGATGTGTCCAGAAGAGCTCCCAGGAAGGTTAACCTTCTTGTGGGTAGGAATTGGGACTTATCTTGGTTGATAGTGATGCAAGGGAAGATAGGAGGGTATGAACAAAAGTGAGGTCCTTGCAGGAGTCCCTCCTTGGTGTCTGCCTGAATGAGGCAGTTGTCCAGGTAGGGATAAATCTGAATGCCCTTCTGTCTGCAAAAGGCAATGACAGGAGACAAGCACCTGGTAAAGATTCTGGGAGAAGTGGATAAGCCAAAGGGCAGAGCAGAGAACTGAAAGTGTTGAGACTGTCCTGAAGCGCAGGAAACTCCTGCAGGACTTCCTTATGGGAATATGGAGGCAGGCATCCTTCAGATCTATGGTCACTAGCCAAGCTTGTGGTATCAATATGGCTAAAGGTTTGTGTAAGGTCAGCATTTTAAAATTATGGTACCAGGAGGGACAGATTCAGAGTGGATAGGTCTAAAATGGGGCGACAAATGCCCTCCTTTCTGGGTACCAGGAACAGTCTTGAATAAAACCCTTTTCCGGTCTGTTCCTATGGTACAGGTTCCACAGTGCCTTGGGCATAAAGCTTTTGTATATGAAAGACTGTTTCTGCCCTCTGACGTGCTGGTACAGCTGGAAAGCCTGAATGTCTGGGGCTTTCTATGCAAGAGAATCTGTACCCCCTAGTAACGATTTTTAAGACCCATAGATCTGAGGTGATAGCCTGCCACTTCGAGGAAGAGGGAAAGTCTTCCTCCTAGTCTCTCTGGGAGGGTTGTGGGGTAGAGGGGAAGTAGAGTCATTGAGAGTCCTTGGAGAAGGGAAGGAGATTAGAACTCCCCTGCCTAGGCATTGCAGTGGTCCACTGTCTGGATCTCTGGTGGGCTTGTGACTTGTGCCTGTCTGGTAGGTCTGCCCATGCGTGCTTTCCTCTGGATGGGCTTGGTTTGAGTAGGAAAGGGCCAATGCTTTGTGGGGAACTTCCTGCTGAACCTGGGAGGCTGAACATGTAAGAAATCCTTCACAGTCTGCATAGACTTGGCCTTATCTTCCATTTTCTTGATAACCTGCTCAGCTTTGGGCCCAAACAGCTGGTCCTTACCCAGAGGGACATCTAGCAATTTGGACTTCACCTGCTCAGGCAAAGGCTGTTCATTTAACCAAGCATGCCTTCTGATCACACAGCCAGTGACTGTGGCCCTGCTGGAAGCCTCCAAGGCATCAAAACCACAATGCAGGAAATGTTTTGCTACCTGGAAGCTGGACGTAAGAACTGTTAATTCCCTGGTAGTACTGCTGTCTGGTAGGGTTGAAACTTTCTGTTTTCGGAATTCCAGTACATTTTGCTGCTCTTTCAGCAAATGGAATTGGCAATTCAGGGCCTTAATGGCTAGGGGAGCGAAAGTAAAGGCTTTTTTGCCTAATATATCCATGTCCCTGCTCTCGGTCAGCTGGGATGGGATTTTTTTGGAGAAACTAGCCCTAGCCCCCCTTAGGACACTGAGCAATGACCTCAGGGTCAGCTGGTTGATTTTTGAAAAGATACTTGTAGGTGCCTTGCAACCTATAATATCTATTAATTAAACCACAAATGGAACCAGTAGAATAAAAACCACAAACCAGTGACAAAAAAACGTAAAATATAGCATTTATTCCTCTGACGTCTCGGCTAATGCCTTCACAGGAGATTACTAAACAAACTTCACACTCCATATTTATGATACATTCATTAAATCAATTATCCAATAATCCTATTTAATTACTTACAAAATTATTTAAAGCAAAACACTCCAATTAAAATCTACATTAATTCCTTGTGGTACCAAAGTATTAAATTTTAAAAAATATAAACTGCTTCTTTATACAATAAAACATTAATGTTTTTAAACAAATAATTATCTACAACTTTCTGCAATATTGTACCAACTAACCCATGACACTGACTCTGATGTTCATGATAAAAATGCTCTTACTGAGCTAGACAATTTTAACATTTTCAATGTCTCTGCTGTGTTCAAGCAATCTAACTTTAAAAGGCCTGTTTGTTTCACCAATATAAAACTTATTACAGGGGCATTTAAGTGCATACATAACACCCTCTGTATCACATCTAAAACTTTCCCATTAAATTTTATACAATTTATATTGTCAAACCCTGTAACTATATACTTACATGCCTTGCATTTACCACAGATTTCAGTACAAACTGTTCTTAATGCATCATAAAATTAAAAATCTGACTTAATCACTCTACCTTTAACTAAAAAACGTTTAATATTTCTCCTACTTTATAAGAGAATTTTAAATAACCATTCTCTTGCTTCCTTGGATTTCCTTGGATTGCTTCCTCAGTAGCAGATCATTTTTATCATGAACATCAGAGTCAGTCTCATGGGTTAGTTGGTAAAATATTATAGAAAGTTGTAGATAATTATTTGTACAAAAACATTAAAAATGTTTTATTGTACAAAGCAGTTTGTATTTTCAGCTTTTCCCGGTTAGGGGGTCGCCACAGCAGAACTCCGGTCCGCTAATGATTGGCAGTAGATTTTTATGGTGCCGAGTTGCCAGCCCATCACCCAACCTTCAGCGAAGGCACGCCCATTCACGCAGGTCTTTTGGAGGCCACTCAACCGCGGGGAAGACATGCAGACTCCACACAGAAGGCACTCCAGCAGAGAATCTAACAGAAGAACCTCTTGCCGTGAGGCAACAACGCTACCGCTGAACCACCGCGGCTTACTGTGTAAAGAAGCAGTTTATATTTTAAAATTTCTTACGGTGGTACCACGAGGAATGAATGTAGATTTTAATTGGAGAGTTTTGCTTTAAATAATTTTGTAAGTAATTAAATAGGATTATTGGATAATTGATTTAATGAATGTATTATAAATATGGAGTGTGAAGTTTGCTATGTATTCTCCTGTAAAGGCATTAGCAGAGACATCAGAAGAATTTTTTTTTGTGTCACTGGTTTGTGGTTTTTACCCTATATCATCTATCTGGCTTCCTAGGAGCAGGTGGGAGTGTGTCGGGGGTGAAAGGAGACTCCAGAAAGACAACTTCCACCACATCCAGGATAGGGGGAATGGCCAGGGGTTTATACTGAGACAGGTCAATGAACTCTGTCTCTTTGAGGGTAATCCTGCGCCTCCCAGTGTAAATGTTCTCTGAGGGAATTTAAAGTTTCCCCAAAAGAGAGATCCTCAGGAGGGGTGGCATCAGGAATAGGGTCTTCTGCATCAGAATCCTCAAAAGCTGCAAATGCCTGTTCTTCAGTGTCAGAGTCTTCTTGTCCTGATTCTTAAAGAGTCCTGATCAAAAAGAACCTCAGGTGAAGTCTCTATTTCTTTTAGTTGAGGTGGTTGGTAGGTTGGCTTCCTCTAAAGTGATCAAATCCTATGCCATTCTGAGCAGCTGCTGGGACTGCGTGGCAGTCTGGGAAGAATGTAGTCTGAGACTGGGTCCCTGTGATGGGGTCTTTTTAGGGGTAGTCTTGGGCCTAGATAATTCACAGGCCTTATACAAGGTTAGCCTAACTGGCAATGTGGTTGTCAGTAATATCTCTGTGGAAGCCGGTGCCTGCGAAGTGGCTCCAGACCCAATCGCATGACTGAAGGTCAACATCCTGGCAGAAGATGTTACCCAGCGGTGTACCGGACTCCAAACAAGTCTCAGTAGAGGCCTGAAATGGTTCCTTGGCTGGTGTCAGGGGCTGTGAAGGCGCCTCACTGAGTTCTGCAACTGAAGAAAAGAGGAAGACTAGGTAGCCTCAGACCAGAGTAGTCTGCAGGCCTAGCTTTGTGAGGGCTTTCCTTTTTCTAGGTAATTCCAC
The DNA here is from genome assembly GCF_019279795.1 of Protopterus annectens. Lineage (NCBI taxonomy): Eukaryota > Metazoa > Chordata > Ceratodontiformes > Protopteridae > Protopterus > Protopterus annectens. Next base: position 1,241,934,777 of record NC_056735.1, on the reverse strand, counting down.
AGCCTGACCAACCAATGCCATACCATGACGAGACAAAAATTACCCTAGTGTGTAGCTACAATTTCAGATCTACGTCTATGAGTTCTAGCATTAAACAGGGCACAGAATCAACATCCAGGGACATCGTGGCCTAGGCAGGTGACGCAGAGGAAAGGAAAGTCTGACAATTATTGACTTTCTCTGACATTGGATAAAAACAAGAAATGGCTCCCCAACAGGGTACTTAGTTTTAGGTGATTTCAACCTCACTCTGGTAACGGCCGACCGACCCACTCATGAAACTGCTTTTGCTTCGGGCTACACAGCAAGAAAGACTGATGTAATGACGTTGGCCGTCTCCTTCTATAGCCTTGATGACCTGACATCAGTCTCTGCACCTAGACAGCAGACGCAGGAGGGAAATCCTTCACTATGGTATTCAGGCCGGCCAGGGGCTACCCAGCAGGGATAACTCAAGTGATGACTGCAACAGCGAAACACAAAACATCTTCTCTTCCGATTGACGAAACTATGATCCGTTTATAAAACTAAAGGGACTAAACATTTTCACTGCTTATTCCTTGCTAATATCTACAAAACAGAGATTTCAGTTACTCATTTTTATATCATCTTTTGTTCAGTCTCTTCACACATATCCTTACCTGCCATAACAGAATCCTTTTTAAGCCACACTCATAAGTACTTAATTTCATGTCCCCATAAATATGAGTATTTCTCAACCAATTTGAGTGGGGGTACATAGTTTAAAGCTAGTATCTTAAATAATTTTGCATCCTCAAAAAGACATGAAACTGTCTCAGAATGTACACTAGAAATGTCACTTTCTGGCTTTGTCAGGTACAAAATATCTGCAAATAAAGTCAACTTTTCTTGCAAATGCTTCCACTGCCCTACTCATAACACTTTATAACCATAGTTTAGAATCAAAATGGACTTGTAAGAAGATGGACCTGTTGGGTCTTCACCACCTTTAGGTATAACCGCAACCACAGCTTTCCCTCAGGATGCTGGTGCTTCTCCTCCTTTTATAATATTGTTAAATAAAACCTTCCAGACCCATCACTTTCTTGCCTCCTAGCTGCCAAACCTCCATAGGAATACCATCTATTCCGGGAACCTTTCTAGTAGACTGATTATAGCAACACCATTTTATCTCCTCCCCCTATCCTGCTAATAACTAAGCCACATATGCCTCTAATCTTGGCAAATTAAATGCCTTTATATTTCCATATGTACTTTTTCTTGATTTCCAAATATCTCCTTAATACAGATTTTCATAAAATTTCTGAAATATTTATATAACTTTACAGTATATCTTCTTATTTTCTTTGTTATAGGCTACATAAGCTTGGCAACAACCCCTGGTACATTGTTGCCTGGATCACTGTGATAAATGTTTGTCAGGTCTGGAGTTATCAAAAAACAGTTAAACAGCACTCTCTTTAAACATGCATATTATCTAGGTAATCCCTTATTTTCTGTTAAGTATTCTGCAATTGCTCCTCTTGTTCTGTTAGATTCCCTCTACTCTGCAGTACTATAACCTTTGTCAGTCGTTCTGAATAATTCTCGTTACTTATCATATCTCTCATTTCTACCCTTTTTTTCAACTCCCCTTTTACTTTATCACACTCCCTGGCTATATTTTCAGGAGAAATTTCTATCCTTCCTAACTCCCACTACTTCCTTAAATGGCTCTCTGAGTAGAAAGGTAGAGAAGCACCAGCATCTCATTTTTTTCATTACCCTGCATTTTTGCCGTGACTGGTGCATGATATGAAATAGTTACTGGATGCATATCAAAACCTTCAATTATTACACATGTTCCTATGAAATATAATGTCTGTTTAGCCTAGCCCAGTTTTTGTACCTTGTGGAAATAACATGTAAATTCCCTCAGAGATCCTACTACTCAGGCGGTGTAATTTTTTTTATACCCAGCCAACAACTCTCCCCACAATAAATCTCCCCTGCCTATCACTTCATTTGTTCTGCTGTCATCCACTACCATTTTTAACTATTACACCTCCTTTCTCTCTCCTGTTCCAACAAAGACTTGCTTCTTCAAACTTGTCTTTACACAGCTTTCAAATTAAAGCTTGAAGTACTTATAACATTACCAGTGCATTACTACTGTAAATGCAAGTCAACACCTTGTCCTCTTCTTTCCTATCTAGTGACCAGTCCATTTATGTTCCTCATTACAGTCAAACTGATAAATTTAGATGCTACTCTCATTTTTGTCCTTTTGTGCTTTCCTACCCCACTCATGAGCAATTGGAATTCTTGAATGACTGAATTTTACTCAGCTAGAGATGCTACCTTGTCAGACACAGACCTGGAGCCTCTTTTGCAATGAAATATCTACTTTACTATGTACTTGTTTTTGCAAAACTGTCTAATTATTTAAGCCTAGGCAATAGTATTTTTGCTTCTTGCTACAAATCTCTCTCCCCACTGGCAATTATTTTTCATACGGTCTGTTATTACTGTAGCACCAACATGAATAGAAACACACTAACACTTTTATAATCATACAGATTTTCTCTCATTTTACAGCACAGCATTGCTTTGGACAGTTGTGCCTTGCAAAGAAAATAGCTAATACTCTAAAAAGAATAAAATATTTTGCAGCTTCTCTAAAAATGTCATGCAACTTTGGAAATTAATCTAATCACTGTTCTAAAAGTATTTTCTCGTTAGCTAATGCTGCACGCTGTCCTTCAGAAATCACACCATAATTATTTGTCTAATAGTGATTCCACCCACAAATTTCTTTTCTCACTATTTTCCACCAACCATTGTGGTAAAATGTTTTGAGCTTTCGGGTCTATACTATATAAACACAGCATCCATGGGACCGGATGGTGTCCCCGGCTGTGTGCTCCACGAAATCAATGAGGAATTAAACCCGCAGTTAGGACAGCTGTTTAATCTTAGCCTCACCTCAGGATACGTACCCAAGGAGTGGCGCACGGCAACTGTGGTCCCACTTCACAAAGGCGGTGCGCCTCCACCGACCCTGGAAATTACCGTCCCATCAGCTTGACAAGCCTGATCTGCAAAGCCATGGAGAGGATCATAATGGAACTCAAAAATAAAGACATAGGGAACTTGCAGACTTTGGATCCAACCCAGTTTGGCTTTGTCAAAGGCAGATCATGCCTTTTAAACTTGGTTGACTTTTTCGAAACAGTCACCAAGGCCATTGATGAGGGAAAGGCAGTCCATACAGCCTACCTCGACCTGGCAAAGGCTTTCGACACAATACCCCACTCGGGTATCATTGAAAAACTCATCAACTTAAATGTAAACCCATACATCACAAGATGGGTTGCAAACTGGCTAAGTGACAGAACCCACAGGGTCAGAGTTGCTGGCGCCATGTCAGACTCAAAGCCTGTCACAAGTGGTGTCCCACAGGGCTCAGTCCTGGGCCCACTCTTGTTCGGCATCTACTTTTCTGAAGTACAAGCAAACACTGGAGGGTTATGGCTGACAAAGTTTTCAGATGACTGCAAACTCGTCGCCATAGTCGAAAACGCATCTGACACAGATATCCTTCAGAAGGGGCTCATAGAAACGGATAACTGGTGCCAGAGCCATGGCCTAAAGTTAAACACCAAGAAATGCATAGTCATACCCTTCGGGAAAAACAAGGTTACCCCTAGCTACCATATAGGTGGCAATCCACTGAGCACAGAAGAAGTTATCAGGGATCTGGGGACCCAGGTTGACAGTAACCTTTCGTTTGACACTCACGTTGCTAAAGTAGTTAGGAAGACGTTCTACATTGCCCACCTGATCATGAAGGGATTCACATCTAGATCAAGGGAGGTCAACATCCCCCTGTACTCATCACTCATCAGACCAATGATTGAGTACAATGCCCCATTCGGAATGTATCTGACCAGACACCTGCAGCAGCTGGAAAGGCCCCAAAAGTTCCTCACCAAAAGGATAAAGGGTTTCAAAAATATGTCTTATGCTGCCCGACTGAAAGAACTCCAGCTCTATTCAGTCACTTACCGCTTGCTCAGAGGTGACCTGTGCCTGACATACAAGGCCATGTCAAACCCAGATTTGATGAACATGCTTCACCTCAAAAAATCTAGATCCCTCAGAACTACAAGGGCGGGAGACTTAAACCTTGACACTGTTATTAATAGGACGTGCTGGAGGGACAGATTCATCACCCAGAGACTCCCTATGCTGTGGAACAAAATCCTGGTACATGTGAGGCAGAGCACCTCGCTGGCCGTGTTCAAGAGAAATCTTGACCAATGGATGGGAGATCGAAGATATACCCCAGGGATTACCTCAGTGTCACTGCTTGACAGAGGCACAGCAAAATAAAGGGCATAGTTTTCTTCAAACTAAAGGGGTGGCGAAAGCCACAAAAACTTTGGGCTAGGCTTGTAAATGCCCTTGGGCAGATAGCCTAGTATGAAGCTATGAACCTAACCTATGTTATCGAATCCCGGTAACATCAAACACCACAACACTGACAGACAAAGCCCGAACCGCAAATATGTCGAACCTCGTAAACAGCGAATTTTCAAATCTCGAACAGTCAGCCAACACGACCGTGCGCTACATACTATAAACCCAAACATAAATAAAACACATAAATAAACGTACCACAAAAGAGCAAAGCAATGAAGAGGTAAAGAGTACTGCAAAACAGTCCCATATACAGTGCAAACAACAATCCTTAGTAGCAAGATGTTCAAATAAGCGTATTCCAATAGATGTTAAAAGTCAGGTTTATTGCAATAGAGGTGAGCGCTTTCGCTAAAAAGCTTCATCAGACCTTAATACATTTAATCAAGCACACAATGAAAGTTTAAATACATGAAAAGGCGGGAAACACTAAAAATGCTCTTAAAGCTGTATTGCAATAAACTAAGAGATGAAAATAAAAACAATAAGACAAGAACAATGTCATTGTTCTAAGTCCAAGCAATAACTCAATTAAGAACATTTAAAAACCTTTTGCATGTAAATCAATGTAAAAAACAGAAACCTGATCTCACCACGATGTAAATGACAAGTTGAAATGCAGATAATTGTTCCAAAACACAATCAACAGCTGTAGTAAAAGTATAAAATTCTTCTTTAATATAGATACAAAGGGTGAAGGTAAGCGCTTTCGCGTGGTCACAGCCACGCTTCTTCAGACAATGAAAACCCTACATAGAAGTGTTTAAATATTACTTTGTTTAAAAGCCAAGCCCTATATAATTGAATGCTTCATTTATTATTTAAAGCGGCATTGCCATCATTACATTCATTGTGAATAGCTAAAAGTTCTAAAATATACAACCAATACAATACTCAGACTACATCCTAAAAACAGAAGTATTTAACATTCAAATGAATGAATAATGAGTTTATTACATTTCATAAACAGTTCTATATCTAATTGAAGAAATCAACAAGCAAGCAAGCAAACAAACTAGTTCATGTTAGTCTAAACTCTAGCGAGCATTTCAAAGTAAGAAACTTTTTTATATGTAGTTACTAACGTAACTAGAGCCACATCTCATTAGGCGGAAAATAGTTGGACATCTGTAATACTTTTAAACACAGAAAGAGGAACTTTTCTGAACTATTCCAATCTAAGGATATAACATAAATGACAAATGTATAAGCAATACTTGCATTTTTTAAAAGCGAGCCTAATAAAATCAATTAAATTGATAGAAGTATGTTAAACCTTACTATAGCAACACAAACAAATCTGGTATACGACTACTTGTAGTAATCAAACATCTTAGCACAATTTAGAAATAGATAAAAACAAAAATAAAAATATAAAATGTATAAACCTCATAGTTATAAGTACAAATCAGACTATCCAAGAAGCGCTAGTATCTGAAACTATATAAGCGCATCCAATAAACTGCGATAACTTTATAAAATGAAAGCCTTACATGAGTGCTAAAATAACGAAGCTGCCTAATACGTATTAGAAAGAAGGCCATAGATGTGATGTTAAAAGAGCATGAGCAGTCAATAATACATGTATATGAAAATTAAAACATGAAAACATGAAACCAAAAAAATATATATAAAAGTATCTGTATGTAAATCAAAATATGGTAATAAATATATATTTAAATAAATAAATATATAAATATGTAAATAAATAAATAAGTAACTAAATATATATGTATATACAATTGTATATCTGCATATCTAATATGGTACCTATATTTTGAATAAGTTTGATTTAAATCACATATCAGTATATAGAAAAATATGTGTATGAATAGAGAGATGGTAATAAATATATATTTAAATAAATATGTAAATATGTAAATAAATAAATAAGTAATTAAATATATATGTATATACAATTATATATCTACATATCTAATGTGGTACCTATATTTTGAATAAGTTTGATTTAAATCACATATCAGTATATAGAAAAATATGTGTATGAATATCTAAAAATATAAAAATATATATATCAATTCAACTATAAATATAAATTACCCATAGAGTATGAGATAAATAATGAGTATAAAATATATATGTATAACTATAATAATAATAAAGTAATATTGCAACCAAAATATTAGGTTATATACCATGTGGCAAAGTTAAGAATTATTTACTTGAAACTATAGAACATAATTCAGAATATGGTCATAGTATCTAACGCTTTCTGTTCTTTAAAACAGGTTTGATAGAAACTGAAGTATTCAAGCCTGGGTAACTATGAGCATTAAATTTTAGAATCCACTTTAATTCTGCCAGGGCAAGATTGTTAGTATTGTCACCACCTCTAGGGTTTAGAGTTACTTTTTCAAGTACCCTGAATGAAAAAGTGTGTTCTTTGAATTTTACTATATGTTGAGCTAATGCATTGGTATTTGCTTCTCTCTTTATCTCATATAGATGGTCATAGATACGATCAGTTAATCTTCTTTTTGTCAATCCTATATAGAATGCGGTGCATTCTATACAAGTGGCTAAGTATACCAAGTTTCTAGTCTGACATGTAGCTGAAACATTAACATAATGGGTAAAGCCTAGTGTAGGATGAACAAAAGTCAGGTCAGAACAAATAAACTTACACCTAGTACAGTTACCACATGAAACAGTCCCCTTTTTTGGGGTAGATTTCTTTACATTTGATGCATAGTCTTTACATAAAATTTGTTTTAGATTAAAGCAATTCTTATATAGAAAGGAGGGATAGGTACCCACGAAGTTAGTTACTAAAGTGTCAGTCTGCAATATGTTCCAATTGTTTCGTATAATCATCTCCAAACATTTCACATCACTGGTATATTTTATAATGTATGGTATCCTTATATTATCATTAACTTTTTTATATGTAAAAGAAAAAGGTTTCTTAGTCATGTGTAGTGCAGAATCTAAAGGATGTATAACATTATTTTTAATAGAATTAACAAGCTCATAGTCATAGCCTCTATCCAAAAAGAATAGTTCTAATAGGTCAGCTTCTTTTTCCAAAATTATATTATCTTGACAAAGTCTGGTCAATCTAGTGAACTGGCTCTTAACTATTCCTGGGAACATATGCCTAGGATGCATACTGCTGAAATGAAGTAATGTATTAGTCCACGTTGGTTTTCTAAAAATGGAAGATGTAATTTTTCCATATTCATTTAATGTTAGGGAGACATCCAGAAATTCTACTTGTTTCATTGAAGCTTCTACTGTGAATTTCAAATAAGTGGTAGTAGTTTCTAAATGATGTAGGAAATGTGTAAATTCCTCTAGGGTACCTTGCCATATTAAAAGAACATAGTCTACAAAACGTTTGTAAAATTTAATTTTATCAAAGGTAGGATTAGTAAACAGATGCTCCTTTTCCCAATTCAAAACCACTAAATTTGCATACGTATTTGCGCATGGGGTGCCCATAGCTACACCCCATGTCTGCAAATACGTAATGCCATCAAACATACAGATGTTGTTATTGAGTACTAAATCCAGTAGTTGACAAATTAGGATAACTTTCTCAGTCGAGAAGTTAGTATCTCTCACAAGTAGTTTCTGATTGCTTCCAAACCCAAATCATTGGGAATGGACGTAAAAAGATTTTTTACATCAAGGGTTATCAGCATATACTTATTATTCCTAACATTCAGTGCTACATCCTTAAGGCTGCTTAATAGATCATAAGTATCTTTTAATAAAGAAGGAACTGCATCCACTACAGGCCTAAAGAATTTTTCAAGGGCAGTGGAAATGGTGGCAGTTACCCAATTACAGCCTGAAACTATAGGCCTAAGGGGTATAGGTTTTACTTGTTTATGAATCTTTGGCAGACCTTTTATTGTGGGAATTGTAGGAAACTCTATGTACAGATATTTATACTCTTCTAGAGTGACTTGTCGACACATAAGAAGGTCATGCAAAGTTGCATGTACATTAGCTATTATAGAGCAAACTTTTTTCTGAGAAATGATGGAATAAGTTTCTCGATCAGATAACATATTTAACATCAGCGTATTATAATCCACAGTATTCATGACTATGATTCCACCACCTTTGTCAGCAGGTCTAAAAGTGATATCAGAAAGCTGTTTGAATTTTCCCAAGGATGTCATTTCACTAGGTGTTAAATTTACATATGCAATTCTTTTCTTTTTAGTAGAGAACAGTTTGTAAAAATCCCTCTCACAAGCTTTCAGAAAACACTCTAAGCTAAAAGGAAGTGGAGGTGAAAAATTACTTTTTTGTCTTGGAATCATTGAGTCAAGATGTAAAGGATCATTAGTTTGTATTGCTGTGGTATTTTTAAAAACATTTTCAAGGCTATACTTCTACAGAAAATCGTAGCTCACATAACACTTCAGCCAAGTTACTGCAATGTGCTGGTATAAAATTTAAGCCCTTGTTAATCAGGCTAACATCAGATAAACACAAGTCATAATCAGATAAATTGACAAATATATCAGTCACATCCTTTGCCTTCGTGTTGTTCCATAACTCTCCTCGGATACTTTCCTTTTTCTTGGCCCTCTGCTTTGAGAGCGTCCTCTCCCTTGGTATTGTAGTTTTATGGGATACGGTAAAAAACGACTTGTGTCTTGAGCAACTTTGGGTTTGGCACCTAATCGATTGTCTTTTTGTGTATGGACAAAGGCTAATTGGTTAGGTGGTGGTGTAGCAGAGTAAGCAGTTAATCTAGGAAAATCCGATTCACTAGATTGAGCAGCAACATTGTCAATTGTGGACAGAGTAGGCAAGGCCAAGCCTCCAGCAGATGAAGAAGCATCAGTATCATGTATAACATCATCAGTAGCGTGCATTGGGGAAGCCGGTCTTTGCGCTCGAGTTTGTGTGTTATTATGCCTGGGCCAAACAAAAATCTGACCTGTTTGGAAGTCATTAAAGTCCCTCTGTAATTTTTTCAATTTTATCTGTTTCAATTTCTCACTAAAAGAATTTACTTGTGAGAAAATAGTTTGCAGTCTATTCTTAGCATAGTCTGATTTAAATTTATCAGTCAAATTCTTATACATTGTATCTATTTCAGTGCGCAGCTTAGTCTCAAGCGGTAAAAAATATTCATTTAAAAGTGACATATACCTGAAACCTTGTTCAATATTTAAGTCCTGCCACTTTTTCAAAAGCATCGGGTGGTTGGTTCCATACGACGGCATACAAAAAACGCGCATTCCTCGGGGTACAATGCGATGGTGTATAGAAACCAACCAGAATGTTTTTTTTTGCATGTAAATCAATAACGTACATTTAAAAGACGTTCTGGATTATTAAATTTAGATCAGATAGGGTTCCAGGCTTAACTGGCAGAGTTCCCTTGAGACCCCTCCTGAAAATGAGGAGATTAAAGTATAATAAATGATTACAACATTTTAAATGTACGTTTTGATTTACATGCAAAAGGTTTTTAAATGTTCTTAATTGAGTTATTGCTTGGACTTAGAACAATGACATTGTTCTTGTCTTATTGTTTTTATTTTCATCTCTTAGTTGTTTATTGTAATACAGCTTTAAGAGCATTTTTAGTGTTTCCCACCTTTTCATGTATTTAAACTTTCATTGTGTGCTTGATTAAATGTATTAAGGTCTGATGAAGCTTTTTAGCGAAAGCGCTCACCTCTATTGCAATAAACCTGACTTTTAACATCTATTGGAATACCCTTATTTGAACATCTTGCTACTAAGGATTGTTGTTTGCACTGTATATGGGACTGTTTTGCAGTACTCTTTACCTCTTCATTGCTTTGCTCTTTTGTGGTACGTTTATTTATTTGATTCTGGCTTTGCACAGTAGAGCATTAACTCCGAGTGGTGACTTTTTTCAATGGATAAATAAAACACATACATAAACAAACCAAACCCTTCTTCTAACACTACACTAAACCCAACATATATTACCTATCTATGCACTTAGCTTAACCCGCACCCTAACTGCATCGCACACTTACCTTACAGCGCTATCCCACAGATGGGCCAACCATCACACTTTGACATTTAGCGGTTTTGTACGTTGGCAGTTACCGTAGTTTGCGCTTTACGTGTTGGGTCTTCTGGTGTTCGATCTTACCGGGATTCAAGAACGTAATATAGACCCAAATTTTCACATCTTTCCTGTATGTTTGACTGAAGTACAGTTAGTTTACACTGATAAGCATTTGAAAGTTGAGGCAAATGCTGTTTATACATTTCCCATACACTTAAGTATTTTTTCCAAGGCAGAAAAATTAAATGCTGCAGCCAAAATCTCATGCGATCAATGTTCTGTCATATTTGTGAATATTTTGACAAATTATAGCAACTATTTTTTACAGTATGCATGTAACACAATCTAAATTTATATTCATGTGGTTTGAATACAGCCTCTACATTTGTTACTGACAGACTTGCAATTAAAGGCATTCTTGAAGATCTATAAATTCTTTATATGTTACATACCCGATAATGCAGGTCTTTTAGTGAAACTATGTATGCAGTGCACATAACTGTTTTAAAAGTGCACTTCAAAGTTACTACTGCAATTGTTAACTCAAGTGTTACCTGTTGGATAGCAAACTGTCTAATGGGAATAGCCAACTATTTGGGAGGCATGCTGTCTTCGAAAAAAATATTTACCTGTGGTATACCCCAGTAATCAATTTTAGGACCACTTGTCTTTGGTACTTACTTCTACAATGTTAAGGCTGATATCAAGAATTTGTAGCTGACCAAGGCTGGAAAGGTCACTACCTCACCATCTGAATTCCAGATTTTTCAGGAGGAACTAGCAGCAATAAGTGGTTTCTGGAGCTCAAGCTAAAACTACATGCCAAAAAATGCAACTCTAGCACCATGCCTTTAGCCAAAATGAAGTCAGTCATTAGGGCGATTAACAGAGTACAAAATCCTCTATGGTATGTACTTGTCTAAGCACATGACCTTGACAGACTGCAAAGTTTTCCAATTACAAATATTAAGTGTAGGCTTTTTCTTGAGCTACCCAGTCAGACAAAGCATTGTCCGTTTTCGGTCTTGTTATAGACTCTGGAGTGGTAACCTCTGTCTGACCTGCACAGCCTCAAAAGATCCAGTCCACTGTCACTGCTGCACATCCACAGAACTACTAACATCCTAAATACCTGTTCAACAGAACTCATCCACCAGAACAAGTAGGATCTGCTAAAATGATAGCTATATATGACAAACATGATCTCAACAGCAGAAATAAACTCACATATTTTAATCCAAATACAAACGGCAGAGCTTTCGGAAATAATCCCATCTTCAATGCATATAAAACACAGTTCAAATACATAGTTTTAAAATACAGCACATGATCAAATAACCTAATAAGAGCTCAGCTTATTACATAGAGAACCGGATGTTTAGAGACATAGCAACACAAGTAAATTCAAAAGTAGTTTAAAGCACAACAAATACAGGCAGTCAAACAACAACAGTTTCATTTGATTTTGTTTTAATAAAGGTTTTAAACTAAATGAAGCAGTTAATCCAGGTGTACGGTCAGCCTACAGTTTTAAAATCCACCGGTATTCAATTAGTTCAGTGGCATTTAGATGATCAGCACCTAGTGTTAAATCTCTTGTATTACTATAAATTTAAATGCATGGTCTATACCACTGTCATGAATATGCTTAGCCAAAGAATTAATAAGTATATTCCTTCTTATTTCTAAAATACATCTGAAGGAGGGATTATTCCAGAAAGTATTGCTATTTGTATTTGGATCAAAATGAGAAATTTTACTTAGTTTTCAGATTCAGTTTTTATTTGCTCTATTCAATCCACTGATCTCAAATACTCAGCTGCACTTCTTGAAGCTGACCAGAAGACAGCTCTATATCCCAGAGAATCCCCAGTTAAAAGAACAGATTTCCTTTGGATATAAAGCAAAGCAGCTACCTGACCCTCTAAACAGAACCTGGATGCATGGTTGGGCAATCAAATTACAGCTCAGGTCTGGGCCCTGAAACAGTCACTCAAAGGGGCCTAAAATCAGGTATAAATTAGTCATGCCAATGGGTACTTCAATATGGGATATTGTGGCTAGGCTACTAATGCTGCTCCGGATTAACAATCTGCTGTTAACCCACAAATCGATGAACTTAAATATGCACACATGCTAGCAAACAAGTATCCTTGACCAGATCCATGAATACCACCTATTAACCACTTCTGTACATCTGCTACAAGATAACATCACATAACACATTCCTGTGTAGTTTAAAACAGTAACAATCTAAAAACATATGCAGATGCAGTACTGCCATCCTGGAAGACTTAGCATAACATGAACAAGCAACATTTACATAAGGCCTGCCAGTACACTTCTGGATGACCCAAAACTTACAACCACATCACAGCCCTGAAAGAGAACTAGACTGCTCACACAAAATGCATTGTCTCGACAACTAGACTGCAGATCACAAGCCAGTGACAGAGCAATGTTTCCACTCAATGTCACCTCTGGTGATTGCTCTCATTGCTATGCATTTATAAACCCTACAGTGCTACAACATCCCACACTTGAACGCATCAAAAAAAAAACATGTATGTACTGTCTCAGGCCAAGTATAGGACTACAATCATATTGTTAAATGTCCTCAACAGTATACACCAGGTATGACCAGTGTGAGGACACATTTAGGTGTCTGCAAATGTCAGACGTAACACTGAGGAGTAGTTGAACAAAGGGTAACATAGCCAATAATGACTTATTATGGAATACAACTGTCGCCTCACAGTTAGACGTTGCCCATTTGATTCTCAGTTAGAGCTTATTATGGTTAGCGACATGTGTGAAGGTTGTGCGTTAGACCCGGCAAGCCAGTACGTAAAAATCTACTGCCAATCATTAGTGGACTGGAGTTCCACTGTGGCGACCCCGAACCGGGAAAAGCCGAAAGACACAAACAATATTATTATGCAAGAAGTACAACAGTCATGCACTGTATACATAGTTTTCTGTCAATTCACTTTCCCAATGGCACAAACAGTTCTGCTGCTATCATACAGTGTAGAATTATACTTTCAGTACATATGGGTGCTGACTAGCCTGCACCACATTACTGTACTGTCCTTATCTTCCACTCTTTTTAAAA
>NC_056735.1:1241794759-1241920685 GCF_019279795.1 Protopterus annectens | reverse complement strand
AAAACAAGTGATGCACCATTAACACTAACAACCTAACTACAGTAGATTAACAATTCTAAAAGCTGCAGCAAAGGCATCCATATATTTATATGGAAAGCCCTACTTTTGTCCATTTTGAATGGCCCCTATTACAAAAAAAAATTGATCTGCATCTTTAAGGATGGTGGCGTTATAGGTTACAATCTAGTTATAATTTTCATGGCCACCAGTAAAATTAGGGAGTTCAAATGAGAGTAAGCTTCATATAGGGTTGTGGATATGTACTAGGCTAGCTGCCTTTGCAAGCCATTTTAAGCCTTTTCATTGGAAACACTCCACATATCACAACTGCCTTACATGGCCATATACTTTCAAAAATCACAAACAGTTCCAACAAATATTACTGACATTCCTAATGCACACAAAACCATGACACAAACTATGTGCCATTTCCACTAGTCACCATTAGTAACAGAAAAGATTACTTGCAACCTCCTAGGTGCACTGTCGCTCATCTGATCAGAATAAAACAAACATTTGTGGGTTCTCTTCAAGCAGCTTTATTACACACAAACATCAGAAATGAGGCTTTCTAACAAACTTAAAACTTATAAACAGACTGAATACCACACTCATATGTTAACACTCTGGCTGTTCTCTCAAAATGGCACTGCTGGCTGTTTGTGCTCACTATTTATATGCAAGTTACAACTGGAAATGCTTCTTAAAAGTTACACACACACACTCTTATCTACATCCTCCCTCTGAGAAATAGTCCATACATGAAACGGTATTCAGTGACATGCAATTTACAGAAATCATCTTTTTACATTGAATTACACAAAAATAATTCGACAAGCAATTATACAAATTCAGACAGATATAAAACAATCAAGTCCAAGTTGCTGTGTATTTCACACTAGGTCTAGAAATGCGACCTTACCGTGTAACATAAAAGTCAGAATTGGATCTAGCAAAAGGGTCGGTCTTCAAGGAATGTTCAGCTTTGGGAACATCTGGGACATCAGGAATGGGAAATGATACAGAGACATGTTCTTCAGTACGAATATAGTCTCAGTTGCTCTGAGATCTAGTCTATCACAGGTACGCTGCTGCTATTTTGTTTCTGATGCAGGAAGATGTATGCGGTTTCTCCTGTACTCTATACTCTCAAATTCCACTAAACAGAATCTCAGCTTGGTACATATACCACTCACTTGACCAATTTGATCAAAGCCTTTCTTCATTTGCATCCTCACCGTCTCTCCTTGTAACGGATGAAGAAATCTGCTTGTTTCATTATAGCTGGACTTCTGAGAAGAACGCTTCTTAAAATGCTGGGCTTTGCTCTGTTCTTAGCATTAGGCAAGGTCTTTCTGGTTTGCCTAGATAGAAGACTCTGAGCAGTCTATCCCAGTAGGTTGTCAAAGGGTATACTCCCGAGATTGAGTAAATTCAACACTATATCTGTATTGTCACACTTGGACCTCTCCAGTAATGATTTTGCACTCTGGACTGCACATTCAGCAAGGCTGTTTGAGGATATTCAGAACTGCTAGTAACATGGATTAAGTCCCACTCTTTAGCAAATCTCTGAAACACCTGACTGGTAAACTGAAATCGGTTGTCAAAAGTAACTGTAGACTACCATGGACTGAGAAATGACATTTCATCTTAGTAATAACAGCAATGGACATTAGGTTAGGTAGTAAATCGCTCTCAAACCTGTTTGAATAAGAGTCTTCCAACACCAAGTAATGTTGACTGTTCCACTCAAATAGGTCAGTTGCTACTGTTGACCAAGGCAGTTCAGGAATTTGGCGTAGATGAAGTGGCTCTTTTTGCAAATGTGGCTTAGTACTGCTGCACAGTGAAGAAGAAAGCACTTTGTCAATGTCTTTTGCTAGACAAAGTACTAATACTCTCATGTTTGGTAGAATAGGAACCTGGATGGCCATAATGTAAATTTTGAATGTATTCATGCTGTAAGGAATTAGGAACAACTTTTGCACCTTTGAAAAATGATACCATTTTCCATCAGCATCTCATCTCTGTATAGAAAGTACAGTTGTACTTCTGGCGGTACACAGGATTGCTTTGATGGCCATCCTACATTGAAGTGGTTGGGCTTTTGCAAAATTGGATCAGTCTTTGTATGATCTCTCAGCTCAAAGTCTCATGATAGAAAAATTATGCACTTCCATGACAAAGTCAAAATTCTCTGCATCAAGCTGTTCTGTGGTACTTCAGGGTGATGTGCATCAAGCTGTTCTGTGGTACTTCTGGGTGATGTGGATAAGATATCAGCCAGATAAAAAAAGTTTACCCTTTGTAAAAATAATTTTGAAATTTGTACTTCTGCAATTTGAGCATCATTCTTTGCACTCTTGTTGGAGCAAACTGCACAGGCTTATTTAAAACAGTGACTACAGGTTGATGGTCAGTTTCCATCTGGACAGCTTGGCCATAAATATAATCATGAAACTTTGAACACGCAAACACAATTGCCAAAAGCTCCTTCTCAATTTAAGCATACTGCATCTCAGTTTGGGGAAGAGTTCAAGATGCACAAGCAACAGGTCTGCTCTCAAAGAATAACTGCACCAAAACCGAACTTTGAAGTACCACAGGAAACTATTTTGTGGACATCATAGTATCCGAATGTTGGTGGTGTGGCAATTTGTTGTTAAGGTTATCAAATGCTGTCTGGTGTTGACCATGCAACACTTTTGCATGGCAGCTCTCTTAAAGGTGCTGATAACTCACTTAAGTCAGAGATAAATTTGCCCAAATAGTTAACCATACAAAGAAAACTGTGTAGGGCTTGGACATTATCTGGAGCTGGCATCTCAAGAATGGCTGCTTGCTTGAAAGGATCTGGTCATAAGCCTGTACTGGTAAATAAATGATCTACATAAGTAACTAATGGTAGTCTGAACTTGCACTCCAGAAGACTGAGCTTTAAGTTCATTTCACACACACTGTCCAGAAATTTCCTGAGGTTTCTGTCATGCTCAGCTTCACCATTACCTCTGACCAGTAAATCAACTGTTACTGCACACGGGTGGCCTGAAAAACTTTTCTCCATTGCACGCTGAAGGACTTCACTGGCAGATTTATTCCAAAAGGCATCCTGAGAAATAAACCTACCAAATGGGGTACTGAATGTGGTCAGTAGTGAAGATTTCTGATCAAGCATCACTTGCCAAAATGAACTCTGCATCTAAGACAGAAAAAACAGTGGCATTTGGCATAAGGGCTGCAATCTCCTTGCCTGTACGCACAGGATTATGGAGGTCTCTAATGCCTTGTTTAAGTGTCTTGGGTCAATGCATATTCTGATTTCATCAGAATTTTTTTTTATGAGCAGCTACCATGGAAGATGCCCACTCAGTTGGTTCGGTTAATGGACAAAATCACACCTTGCTGCACCATTTTGTTAAATTGGACCTTGACTTCGTCCTGCATAGCTACTGGAACTCTTCTTGCTGGCATAAACACTGGACTGACCTCTGGATCTAACTTCATAGAGTACAGCCTAGATAGTCATTGAAAAAAATCAGTATACTCTGAGAAAAATGCATCAGCAAAGCTGGAACTGGGACATGCTTACATGATGTACTACTTTGGTAAAAGAAAGCCATTTCATTCTTAAACTGAGACCTAATAATGATTGCATAGGTGTTCGGACTACATAAAATTGCAAGCATTAACTGTTCCCAGCCAAACAGCACGAAAGCATTACTGAGCCTTGAGTTTGAATCTCTTCACCTCCATAAGCAAAAAGCTTCACACAATTGTCCAAATTAAGTTGCTCACCAGCCCTCACTTAGCAAATGTTTCTGCTGACATTACACAGTGAACCTGTGTCTAACTTTGTACTCTGATGGTAAACCCACAGAGCTCAAAGTACTTCATTCTTCGCCAATAAATCAACTGCATTAACCTTTTCACTGACCACCGACACACCATCTACATATAAAGAAGGGTTGCAGCTCTCTATATGATCAACTTGCTTTTTTGAGTGACCTTTAACTGAATGAGGCTTGCTTGACTTAGAAAACCTTTGAAAATGGTTCCATTTTTTTTTTTTTTTTTTAAACACTCGTGACATTGCTGACCAAATGCTAAGCACTTCTCTCTTTTCGACTCCTGGTTGGCTCCACAATTACGACAGTTAACAAGACTTGACTTGGGTTTTGCTGACTCACTCATACTGTACTGAGCATGCCCTTTTTACTGAGCTACTTTTGGAACTTGCTAGAAAGCTACGCTGTCTCCCTGCCACACCCGCAGGGGGTTGCAGCTGCCATGTGCTTAGGCCTGTTCCTGCTTGTCACGTGTTGCATGCCGTCTATGTTTGCTCTAGAGGCTGTTTGAAACCATGCTTTTATCACTTGTAAGCATACTTGTATGTCTGAGCTGATGGATTTGACAAATCTCTATGCCTCTGCTTTAAATCACTGACACAAAGCAAAATATTTCTCACTGCAGCACCATTACCACTACACACAAGCCTGTCCTTTATTAACTCATCTTTTAAGTCACCAACTCTGCACATCTTAGCCTTATTTCTCAAGTCAGTGACATAAGCTGCAAAAGTTTCACCTGGCTTTTGGTCTCTTGTATAAAATAGATGCCTCTCATGTAACATTTGTCTGGGGGTTGCATATTTCTTTAAATTAATGTTTTAAGCACTCAGGGTCCTCCCTTGACTCAGCCGGTACCACAATATGGATGGTTCCCCCTCTCCTGCATATATTTCTGGTGCATACACAATGAAAACTCTTTCAATACCTTCTGACCCAGCTAAGTTAAGCAAAATGAATGCCCTTGTACGTGCATCTTTGTCAGAAAAAAGCTGCTTGTATGAAAATCTTATTCCTGCTCCAATACACTCCAATTCTCTGCTATATTGTGATCACTCACAAGCGGACCTGGTCTGTTAAATGCCTCCACCATATCAACACACATTAGTGAAAGTGCTTTAAATCATGTAAGAACAATTAGGTCCAATAGAAAAACAAACTTTGAACTAACTACACTTTGCCAAATAAATCTCCAGAGCACAAGAACACTCTGAAATCACTGTACTTTATGAAACCACTCATCAGTGTAAGAAATGCTTCAAAATGACTGTACTTTGTGAATAAACTGTACACAATGGAAGCAGCTCAGAGTAAGAAACACTTCGAGATGAACGAACTTTGCAAATAAACTGTACAAAGCACAAGGACCTTTCAAAATGGCTGTACTTGGCAAAATAACTAGAGAATAAGAAACATTATGATAAGGCTGGTTTCTGCGAATAAATGCACAGAGCACAAGAAACTTTTCGAAATTTCTGTACTTTGAATGCACTTTGCAATGTAACTGTAATTTATACACAGCAAACTCTGAAATAATTGCATCATAATAAAGCACACATGCGGCAAACACTTTGCACACTCGTACTTCAAAGTACAGTTGTGTACCTACTATATAGATGTTCATGTGTATTCACGGTTGCAACAGACGCCATTTTCTTCAGTTTTTCTGGCCCCAGATGTCAGGTGCCCCCAGATAGGAAGGCTGAAAAATAATAAATATGCCAGAAAAACATGCATATAGTACTATAAACATTGCCTTCATCTACAAGCAAATACACCACATAGGTTGTAAAGAGTTGTGAAGTACAGAAAAGTCCCAGCAAAGAAAAAAGGGGGATGGTGGGTGGGTAACCTAGACTGCAACAGTGAACACACTAACATCTACATTTATGGTAGGTACACAACTGTACTATGTTCGTGTTTCACTGTTGCAGTCATTACACTTGGGTAGAATCCTAAAGCTGAGGTAGGGTGGCTGGGTCTAGATTGGATTTGGCGAGGCTAACAAGCCCTGCAGAACCGCAGTGGCAAAGCCTGCTCTGGATTTAGAGTAGAGAGGTAAGTGGTAGTGCTTGGTGAAAGTGTGCACTGAGCTCCAGGTTGCAGCTTTTAAAATATCTTTGGTTGGTACGCCTCTGAGGAAGGCTGCTGAAGTGGCTGCTGCTCTGGTATAATGAGGCCTAATGCTCTTAGGTACGGATTTGCCATGCCGAGCATAACAGAAGCGGATGCAGTGTCCTATCCATTTGGAGATTGTCTGCTTTGTAACAGGCTTTCCTAGCATATGCTACAAACAGTTGCTCAGTTTTTCTGAAAGCTTTTGTTTTGCCCAAGTAGAACCGTAGCTGCCTATGTATATCCAAAGCATGCAGAAGTCTCTCCCCTTTATTCTGGGGATTTGGGTAAAAAGTAGGTAAATGAATGGTTTGGTTTAAGGCCACATTGGAGACCACTTTTGGCATGTATGTTAGGTTTGTCCTAAGAGAAACCCTGTCTTGATGAAAAATGAGGAAAGGTTCCACAGCCATCAATGCCTGTAACTCAGACTCTTCTTGCTGAAGTTATTGTTAGGAGCAGAGCAGTTTTCCAGGACAGAAATTTTAGATCAGCTGTGCTGGCTGGTTCAAAAGGAGGCAGTGTGAGTTTTTCCAAAACAAAATTGAGGTCCCAAGTAGGTACTGGTGCTCTCCTTGGTGGTCTTATATTTTTTGCCCGTCTGAGGTAGTCGTAGTAGAGGATGTGAAAAAATAGGAGGATCTGTATTGTAATGAGCTGAAATGGCAGAGGCATGGATTTTAATAGATGAGAAAGATAGGCCTTTGTCCAACATCTCAGTTAGGTACTGCAAAATCTGAGGTATATTAGGGACAAGTGGTTCGAGTCCTTGTGTCTGGTTCCAAGCACAGAATCTCTTCCATTTTTCTGGATAAGATTTCCTAGTGCTGGGCCTCCTGGCTTCTAAAATAACATCCATAACGGCTTTAGAGAGAGGTGCAGTCTGAATGTCTACATTACCTGCCATGCTGCCAGGTTTAAGGTTCTGAGTTGACTGTGCAGAATCTGATTGTTTTGTTGCGTCAGAAGATGAGGTATTTGAGGCAGAGGCCAAAGTGGGCATTGGGACAAACTCTTTAGGGTTGGGTACCAGTTCTGGCATGGCCAGTCTGGAGCAATCAGGATCATTTTTGGCTTCTCTTGTCTGACTTAAGTAGCACCATGGTGAGAAGAGGCATGGGAGGGAAAGCATAGACTGTCAGTCCTTTCCAGCTGAATGATAGAGCATCCACTTTCCATGCTTGAGAGTAATACATTCTTGTGCAATATTTCTGCATTTGGTAATTGTGAGGGGAGGCAAAAAGATCCATGTCTGGGCTTCCCCATTTCTTTATTATCATGCTTAACACTTGTGGATTTATCTTCCATTCGTGAGGATCCATGAGATTTCTGCTTAGTTCATCTGCCAGTGTATTTTTTGTTCCTGGCAGGAATTGTGCTTGCAGATGTACTTTATAAGTCAGTGCTGTGTTCCACAAAGTCATGGCTTGTCTGCATAAGGGGTAGGAATGTGTGCCCCCTTGCTTGTTTATGTACCACATAACTGTGGTATTGTCCGTCTTTATTAATAGTTGTCCTGGATGTATTAGGTCCTTGAAGGCTGTGAGGGCATTCTGTACAGCTAGCATCTCTTTTTGATTGATGTGAAGATGCATTTGTTCCTTGAGCCACGTGCCCTGAACACATTTTCCTGCCACATGTGCTCCCCAGGCATATTCCGACGCATCCGTTGTTATTGTCTGCCTGGCTGTGGGTAAGGTGAAAGGCTGTCCCTTGTTGTGGTGACAGGCCTGGGACCAGCATCGAAACTCCTGTTGTAGGCAGGGAATTATAGTTATGACTGTCTCCAGGCTGTGATAATGCAGAGTACAAACACTTTTTAAATACCTTGTAGTTTCCTCATATGCAGTTTTGCATAAGGAATTAGTAGAATGCAGGATGCCATGAAACCCAGGGCCTGCAGACTTTTTCTTGCAGGGAGCTGAACTTTTGTTGCCATCACTTGAAAGTAATGAGTCAGTTGCCTTTGTCTGTCTGGCGGGAGATAAGCCATCTGGGCAGTTGTATTTAAGCTTGCACCCAGGAATATTATCTCTTGAGAGGGCACTAGTTTTGATTTATTTTTGTTTACTGTGTACCCTAAGCAAATTAGCAGTCTTTTTACAAATGCCGGGTGCTTTAGAAGCATGTCCTTGCTCTCTGCTTGAATAAGGCAGTCGTCCAAGTAGGGATATATTTGAATTCCTTTATGTCTGCAAAATGCAATTACTGGTGCCAGGCATTTTGTGAAGACCCTGGGAGCAGTCGATAAGCCAAAGGGCAGTGCAGAGAATTGGTAATGCATTGAGCCTGCTATGAATCTGAGGCATCTTCTGCAAAACTGTCTGATTGGGACATGCAGGTATGCCTCTGAGGTCCAAAGTAACTAGCCAAGCCTCCTTGCCCAGCATGGGCAGAAGTTGTTGTAGTGTGAACATTTTGAATTTTGCAACATCCAGGATAGTATTCAGGATTGACAGGTCCAGTATTGGTCTCCAAGCTTTGTCCTTTCTGGGTACTAAGAAAAGTCTACAGTAAAATCCTTGTCCCTGTTCTTGTTGTGGAACTTTTTGAATAGCTCTCATGTCCATAAGAGCAGCAATCTGTTTTTGTGCCTCTGCCCATTGATTTTGTGGCAGGTCTGGCATACCTTTTGGTTTTGGAAGTGTGTGTTAGTGGAACCTGTAACCCTGAGAAACAATGTTCAGCACCCATTGATCTTGGGTGATCATGTGCCAATTTTTTGAGTTAAGTGCTAGCTTTCCCCCTAGGGGAGCTGTCAACAGATAAGTGCTTGGCATTTGCAGAGGGAAGTAATTGTGACTGTTTCCTGTAAGGTTGCGATTTATCTTCTCCTCCTTTGGGGGCTGTAGTACCCCATTTCTTAGGTCTGTAGGAGCCTTGGGGCTGAGATCTGCCTCTTGGGCGTCTGTATCTGCCTCTTTGTGGCCTGACACTGGAAAGGACCAATTTTTTGAAGGCCAGTTTCTGCTAAATCTAGGTGGTTGAACCTGTAAGAAAGAAATCTTTCACTGTCTTCATTGACTTTGCTTTATCCTCCATTTTCTTTAACACCTCTTCTGCCTTAACACCAAACAAAGTATCATGCTGTAAAGGAGCATCCAATAATTTTACTTTAACATGGTCAGGTAAACTTTGTTCTTTCAACCAAGCATGTCTACGAATAACAGAGCCTGTTACTGCGGCTCTACAAGAAGCCTCTAAGGAATCAAAACCACATTGCAGTGTATGCTTTCCCACTTGTTCAACAGCATGCAATAAATCCTGCATCTCCTTACTGTCAGGACTTTCTGTATTTGAAACCATTTTCAGTTTTAACAATGACATGAAGTACTGTTGATATTTAAGCATGTGAAGCTAACAGTTTAAAGCTCTTGCAGCTAAAGTAGCAGAAGTGTAAATTTTCCCCCCATCTGTCCAGCGCTCTGGAATCCCTATCTGAGGGGACAGGATTTTTGGCAGTGGAAGCGTTAACCCCTTTAGGACCCTGGGAAATTGTTTCTGGGTCTGCAGCGGGGTTTTTGTAAAGAAATTTAGGAGAGTCAGGGACCCTGTGGTACCTGTCTGGCTTAACTGGTGCAGGGGGTAAAGAATCAGGAGACAGACTGGATTCAGAAAAAAACATCTACAATATCAAGCACAGGGGGGATATAGCCAGGGGCCTGTGCTGAGGCAATAAAAGGACATCTCTGAGCCTTTTCTTGGATTTTGAATAATCCTGGCTCTCCCAATGGAAATGCTCCCTCATGGTGTGCAGGGTTTCCCCAAAAGAATAATCCTCAGGCGATGAGGCTGAAGGCATGGACTCTTCTGCATCAGAATCCTCACAGGGAGGGAGAGAATATCCCTAATCAGAAGAGAAATCAGAGGAATCATAATCAGCGTCTTGCCATGCCTTTTGTCAGGAGGGGGATAGGAACCCCTGATTAAAGTTATAAGGTCTTTGGTCATTTTAAGCATCTGTTTCTTTGGCATGGATGACTGTTCTGGAGAATACTGTACTTGTTTCCTTGTCTTTAATGGTGTTTTTGACTTTGCCTTTGCTGCTGTAGTAGCCTCAATTGTAAGCTGTGAAGGTCTGGACACCCTCAGAAGCCGATGCCTGCTCAGCGGCTCCGGAACCATCTGAGGGTATAGTTTCTGTAGGCCCAATACCTTGAGTTTCCACAGACCTCTGTCTCCACATGGCTGTCTGTTACGGCCTGTGGCTTGGAGGTAGCAGGTGTCAGGGGCTGCGAAAGCACCTCACTGAGAATCGGCGACTGGTCTAGAAGAGGCTTCATCGGTTTTGGACCTTGGATGCCTGTCCTTTTCTTTGTCTTTGTGTTTTTTGTAAATTCCAGTCGGTTGTTCCGATGGCATTCTGTAATTAAACCTTCAGCCAAAATAATGTAAAGCAAAATCAAACCAATGTTTAATAGTGCGTTTATTGAATCTAGCACAAAACCGACAACTAGTAACATCTTGGTCAGGGTCTAGGCAAGGAATACACTAAGAGTGAAAGTCCTTAGGAGGTATTTGCTTCCCCACAAGAAATACAATTATTAACTTTTACTGACATCGGTCTGGAGCAAGAAAATATTTCCCCAACGGGGTACTTAGCTTTATTGAAGACTTCGATTCTGAAATTCAAGTTTGAAAATCTCAGGAGTCTACTGACCTGCATTTGCGAACTGCTTTTGCTTCGGGCACCGCGTGGCAAGAAAGACTGGAGAAAATGGCGTTGGTTGCAACTTTTATACCCCTGGCGCACTGACATCAGGGAAGAGGAGACAGCAACTACCCCTGGCGCACTGACGTCAGGGAAGAAGAGACAGCAACTGACACTGGACCAAAACTTTGGAACTCGAGCGGACTGCGGGTCGTCTGCCAGCAGGATAACCCAAGTGTAATGACTGCAACAGTGAAACACGAACATCGCTAGTTATGCGTTGAATGGCTTTGGTCAATGCGAAATAGTAGTTTGTGCCCAAAACATGGTCTTTTACTGAAAAAACATGCAGTCGGCTTGCACTTTAAGCTTAATTTTGCCCTTTTTATTGTACTCGTTATGCCCTTTTAATCTTATATTATATACATTATAATTATGCTCATTACACTTTTCTTGTGCCCGTTTTACTTTAAGTATGTTCATTATGCAAATCAAAGACAATTCTGAGCCCCATATGAATACTTTTGCTAGTTTTACCAAATATCGTGGTTTTGCACATTTTTGTTTGATAATGCAGTTTGCGCCTTTTGTTTGCTTAATATGTTTTTGTGCTACTCCTTTGATAAATAATGCATTTTGTGCCTTATAAATGTGCTATTTCATTTTGCCATATTAATCATTTGTGCAGTTTTCTTTAGCTTGTTTCTGGCCCTTTTTTGCTTGTCTGAGCTCTGTTTCACTCAACCTGCTTAGTCTGCCTTCATCTTCAACTCTGCACCTCATGACTCGATGAAGTTGTTCTTCTAATAGCAGTTATGACCCACGTCACTCATCTGGTCTGGATAAAACAGGCAAACATTGGTGGGTTCTGTTCAAGCAGCTTTATTACACACAAACATCAGAAATGAGGCTTTGTAACTTACTCTTAAAACTTATAAACAGACTACCAAACACATACATTTTAACACACTGGTTGTCCCCTCAAAAGGGCACTGCTGCCCGTACATGCTCACTACTTATATACATGTGCTACATCTGGAAAAGCTTCTTAAAGGTACACACACACTGAGCTACAGACCATAAAAGTATTTATGCACCCAATTCCATATAAAATAAAACATCCAGATTTAGAGTTGTACACTTGCACAAGACAATATATGCACAGTCCTGTGTGTGTTGATATATATATATATATATATATATATATATATATATATATATATATATATATTTTAGCTTCAGCAGTTTACAATCATACAAGCGTTTTTCAATCTATCAAACCTAAAAATTATACATTTAAAAAATCTGAAACCTATCCCTGAACAGGGGTTATGCAGAACTGCCAAACACAAAGAATGAAGAGTAAAGCTTCTCTCAGGCATTTTTAAATTACCCAGCTTCCATGCATGAGAATCTTGGCAGTGTGTGCTCTACAGACTTGTGCTTTATGGCTACAACACAATGCACCTGCAAGGTGTCACTCCAGTGATCAGCCAGAGCCGCCTTCCTTTCCCTACGACAGAGTTAGAAGCAGTGGCTTATTCCCATTCTTCTTTACCAGTTTCATCAGGCATCTGAGCAGTTTATCAAACTCAGGATGACTATGCAATATTTAAAGCTTTATCCCTCTATGCCTTCCATTTACCTGTACAGTCACCAATACTCTAAGACAAGCTGTAGCAGAGATGCCCACCAAAATAAAGACGTCTTGTAAACGCAGTCCTTCAAGACCAACAGGAAGAATCTGAATGCCTACAGCCACCTTTGCTCACTTACCTTTCAACAGAAACTCTGTAAACTAACTTTTAACCATTCTTGCGAGCTTCATGGCATACGGGGATGAAGACTTGTCAATGGTCTAGGAAACTGGAATTTCATTAACAGCTTGGTAAGTAAATGACCTAAGGGGGAGAGAGGAATGATTAGATGGTACTTGCTCACCTAATTCTCCATCTCTGAAGGGAGGGTATGGGAAACTATCAAAACTGCAATCACACTGTTAAATCCTTGGAGACCAAGGATTAACAGTGGCACTTCAACTTCAAGAGTGCACAGCATTTGAAGGTACAGCTCTCACAAAAGCAGGAGTCATGCACTTTACAGAAAACTACTGTACCGCTGCACATCATTTCTTGGAATTAAAGCATGCATCCAACATTGGAGGAACTGCTTGGGGCATCAATGAAAACACCCTCTGATTTCTTGACTGGATGGCAACACACCTATCAGCAGACCTTCAAACCTGGGTGGAACCAACTGGGCTATACATCTGTCGCTATCTTAAACAAGGAACATGCCAAGTGAGCAGATAGAATACAGATTTAATGGTAAAGAACTCAGAGGGTGAAAAAAAGCAACACCTTTAAAAAAAAACTTAAAAAGCTCTTCAAAAAAGCACCCTGGAAAGGGCTAAAGAATGTTTTGAAAACTATACATAGGTTATCTGTATAGCCTGGATCAACTGACCCATCTACAAATTCTTCCATTCCACAGACAGATTCTTGCACTGCTTCACACTTCTAAATTCACCAAAAACGCCCTGGCAAAGCACTAATACATTTCCAAACCATAATTTCAAGTTTATCATTCTGGAAAGTATAGTAATGGATGAGGGAGGGGGACCCAGTGACTGGTTCCTTGAATTTAGAGAACTTGTGTGGCAACTCAGAGTTAATGCCACTATTAGCCCAGGTTTGAACAATATGGTGTCCCTCATCAGTTATTTAAAACATGAAGCAAACTTTTTATTTTAATGAGGTGTACACCATGACCTTGTTTTTCATTTCTACTTAAGTTTTTATAGCACTGATATTATTGTTTGTTCCAAGACATTTTGGGTTTTTATTGGACATATTTTATTGGACATATTGCTTGTTGCACAGATTTATACATACGTTGTTCATATTTCCTCTAAAAACAGTTGATAGTTTTGTATTACACCTGCAAGCTGGCATTTTTTGTAATTTAGTGTTAAGGGATACATTTACCACATATATACATTTTTTATAGCGGTACTAAGTAATGGCTTATATTTTAATTTACTGATAAAGAAACAATTCAGAAAACAAGGGAGTCTGAATAATTAAGCATACAAATGTTTAAAGACAATCAGTGGCTTAATTGTTGTATGTATAAAAGGATGGTCTTGCTGACTGTCTGGTATTCTGAAGAAGTCAGTCCTAATATTTGACGAAAGCGCTCAAAGTTTTAGTCCTGCATCCTGCTCCATTTTCGTGCCTTTTGTTACTTGGTGTTTTTCTACAAATTTCCAATGACGACATTTGTATAGCCAACCCCCATTCTTTCCTATACCATTTATTCATAAGCATTCTCCTGTGCTAATCGGATATCAAATTTAATAGATTGTATACAGCTTTAGATTAACACAGAAGTGCCCCCTCAACTGCTTATCACAATATACCTGCCAAATCTATCCTTAGTACAGGAGTCTACAATAAATAAAATGCATCTCCCAACCAGGACAGATACTCCGGGTGTGGAGCCATCATATTTGAAGAAATAACCTCACTGAAAACTACACTTAATATTTTTATGCACTTCTTAGATGTGCTTCTTGAAAACAGACTGCCTGCAGAAGTAAAAAGAGATTTATGAAATTACCACAACAATGCATCTTAACAATCACAGTCCATCTTCTTCAAATAGTGTGACTATGACCAACAGGACTTAAGTAGTTAGGCATCTGATTTTTCCCAGGCGCCACCTCTTTTACCCATAATGTCATGCACTTTGACTTGTGCTTCAAATATCTGGTGTGCTGCTTGATGGCAAAGCACTCCGGTATATAAATTATTCACAAACAGAACCTATAAATCTGAATACCTCCTAAATCCCATGGGTATGTATGATGGCCAAGACAGACCATACTCACTCTGATCTATCGTTTATCAAGTACATAATTTTGTATCTGAAATTATCAGGTCCATTTTCTTCAATCAGCAGGACAGTCTCAAGCTTATCCTTCTGAAAGGTCATCATGGGAAGTTATCTTGAATAACTGTATTCTTAAGGAAGCCCTAGACCTGAAGATCACATTCAGCATATAGCATTTTGCAAATGTTTTCAGACGCTCTCCTTTCACAGCTGCAAAGATGTCATCCGTAGATGTATTTCTGAAGACAGCCTGAGAGGTAATGATTGCACTAGCTGAATGTGCTATGGGCCAAGTTGGCAATGTTTTATTGTATTTGTCAAAATCTGACAGCTACGTTCAATAGTTTGGAGCTCAATTTCTTTTTCATTATGTTTGTTCTGTCCACATACAATCTAAGCTACATATATACATCCACACATACACAGTAGCAAGCATACACTTCTGCTGCAGTAATTAGGAAAAATTAAACAGATTAATGGACTGGTTCAAGTTTGCTTCTGTGGCTACCTTATGCAAGGACTGGCCCACAATGATACTCTAGCTTTAAAAAACAAACAACAAAAAAAAACAGGTGAGGTGGCTTTACATTCAAGGTCCGTCACAGAAGAGGGTCTTCTAGGACTAGCACTTTAAAGTCAGTTCTGGAAACATTCAAGAGGTGGTAAACTTAGCTTTTCAGCTATAAATGTAATCTCAGAGGGATAGGGCTAGTGACTGATGGTGTTTATATGAAACAAATCCCTCAGTAAGGCTTTACTGACCTGTAAAAAAATATGCAAAAATGATGAAATCTCTGCTAGAAGCTTGATATGGCAGTCAATGAACTTAAATAGAAGACTAACAGATGACTACACCATGTAAGCAACTGGTAGACATGGTCCACTCAAATACCCTTACCAGTTTTTGACAGTGGGTAGGAATGAGCCCTGCCCTGCTTGTACATGTTAACAGCAGCAACACTGTCAGCGTGAAAGGAAACTGCAACTTAGGAAATGTAGTCATAAATGTAGAGGAACCACACGTGAGGCCATAATAGGGCTATAAGAATGACTGAACTTTTTATGCCTAGCATTCTAAACGAAATTGGAGAAAATCTACAGCAACTGTGATCATTTCTGGACTACAGCATCCCTTAGCATTCCACTGGAGACAAATTTAGGAAGCATAAGTTACTGCACTTGGCACTGGCTAGGAATGTAGACAGGCTGAAACACTTTCCACGGTACAGAAAAATTTCAGTGCCCCACACAAGATGAGGGACCAATCATGAAGCATTAGTAAGCAACAGTTATAGCTTGCTAACAAGGAAAGATGCGAGCCTGGTTGCAAGAAAAGTGGCTTCTCCAAGAATAAAAGTGATTATCACAAAGGCATGGGTAGATATGGTCCATTCTTATACCCTTGCCACTTTTTGATACAAGGGATAGGAAATGAGTCCCACCCGCTTGCGTATATAGCAACAACCATGTTGTCAGTGGGAAATACAACTGCATCATGATGAAGGGGGTTCTTAAGTAACAGCAGGGGGGAGGACTGTCCTCATCTCTACAACACAGAAGTGCAGAATGGACTTGGATTGTGGCCATGCCTGGGGCTGAGAGAGGTAATGTAAACTGTAATGAAAGTACCATGTACAATTATGGCCAAGTACTTGTAGTATGATTACATACCTGAGGCATCAACAGTAGATATTCCTGGTGGCCTAGCCACTTCAGCCTGAACATCCATCACAGCAATGTAGAACACTGCAGAGATGGTACCACTGTGAAGTGAAATGAGGAAAGAACAGTTGTGTACACTTACCATAAATGTAGATGTTCGAGTGTATTCACTGTTGCAGTCATTACATTTGGGTAGATTCCTAAAGCTAAGGCAGGAAGTAGGAAGTTAGAGAGCAGTAGGACCAGCTATTAAGCCCTGCAAGACTGCAGTGACAAAACCAGCTCTTGATTAAGAAAACATGGTTAAGTGGTAAAGCTTGGTGACTGCATCTACAGAGCTCCAAGGTAGCAGCTTCTAGGATGTCCCTGGTAGGGACACCTCTAAGAAAGGCTGTAGAGGTAGAAGCAGCTCTGGTGGAATGTGATCTCATCCCTTGAGGGGTAGGTTTTCCATGTTACTTATAGCAGAGAAGAACGCAATGGCCTAGCCACTTAGAAATTGTTTGCTTTGAAACGGCCTTCCCCTCTGCCCCTGCAGCAAAGGCAACAAGCAGCTGTTCAGTTTTTCTGAGAGGCTTAGTCCTGTCCAAATAAAATCTTAGTTGTCTGTGCACGTCCAAAGAGTGCAGTATTCATTCTCCTTTGTTCTGTGGATTAGGCAAAAAGGTAGGCAAATCAATGGACTAATTAAGGGCCACATTGGTCATAAAGGAAGGATTGGTCCTGAGGGACACCCTGTCAGCATGGAAGATGGGCTCCACTGCCATGAGGGCCTGAAGTTCAGACACTCTTCTTGCTGAAGTGACGGCTATAAGGAAAGCAGTTTTCCAAGAAAGGAATTTCAACTCTGCGGTTGCAGCTGGCGGAAAAGGAGGTAGAGTGAGCTTTTCCAATACAAAGTTAAGGTCCCAGGCTGGAGTAGGGGCTCTCCTGGGTGTTCTTAAATTTTTGGAACCTCTGAGGAATTGTTTCAGTAGGAGGTGAGAGAAGAGGGGTGGCTCAGTATGTGCTGAAATGGCTGAGGCATGAATTTTAATTGATGAGAAGGAAAGGCCCTTGTGGAGCATCTCTTAACTACTGAAGAATATGCAGTAAGCTGGGCACTGTTGTGCCCATCCCTTGAGTCTGGCTCCAGGAAAAGTATATTTTCTACTTTTTTTGCGTAGGATTTTCTAGTACTGTGACTCCTGGCCTCCAGAATGACATCTAGCACCTGCTTACTGAGGGATGCTATTAGAGAGCTCAGGGAATTGGCCAGGCTGCAAGGTTCAAGGTTTGAAGCAAGGGGTGCAGAATCTGGCCATCCTGCTAGGACAGCAGGGAAAGGGGTCTGAGGCAGGTGCCATGTATCCAGCAGTGACAGTGCACAAGAGGGGGTACCAGTGCTGGTGTGGCCAGTCTGGTGCAATCAGTATTGTCCTTGGTTTGTCTGGTTTGATCTTTACAGAACTTTCAAGAGGAGAGGCAGAGGGGGAAAGGCATAAACGGAGAGGTTTTCCCAGGTGAAGGAAAGAGCATCCACTTTCCAAGCTTGGCTGTGGGAAGTCCTTGTGCAGAATTTGAATGATTTAGAAGCATGTCCTGGCTGTCTGCCTGAATTAGACAATCATCCAGGTATGGATATATTTTAATATTTATTTGCTTGCAAAATGTAATGCCTGGAGCTAGGCACTTTGTCTTATCTACTGCTCCCAGTATATTCACAAAGGGAAGTGCAGAAAACAGATAGTACATGTAGCCTGCTCTGAAGCGTAGGTATATCCTGCATGATTCCCTTATTGGAATGTGCAGGTAAGCTTCTTTAAGTCTAAGGTTGCCAACCAGGCATCTTTGCCTAGCATAAAA
The DNA here is from genome assembly GCF_019279795.1 of Protopterus annectens. Classification (NCBI taxonomy): domain Eukaryota; kingdom Metazoa; phylum Chordata; order Ceratodontiformes; family Protopteridae; genus Protopterus; species Protopterus annectens. Next base: position 1,241,902,670 of record NC_056735.1, on the reverse strand, counting down.
AGCTGCTGATGAAGTGTTGGCATTTTGAATTTTGGGATTACCAAAAAGGTGTTTAGAATAGAGAGGTCTAGGATAGGATGCCAGGAGGTGTTTTCTGAGTACCAGGAGAAGTCCCGAGTAAAAACCTTGTCCCCTTTCTTCTGCTGGGACAGGTTGAATAGCCCTGAAACTTGGAGCAAGAACCTGCTGTTGAGCCTCTGCCCCTGATTTGGGGGTAGGTCTGGCCAACCGTTTGGGGTTGGGTAAGGTTTGAAAGTGGAATCTGTATCCCTAGGAAACTATATTTAAAACCCATTTGTCCTGGGTAATGGGTTCCCAGTTTTTTGCATGCAGGTGTGATCTTTCCCTCAAGGGAGCATGCAGTTGAGCAGGTCTGGGAAGGCTGAAGGTTAAGTCACTGACAGTTTTCCATAGGGGGGTGTCTTACTACTTCTAGCTTTGGAAGTGGAAGCCCCCCCACTGCTTAGGCCTGTGAGTACCCTTGAGACTGTAGCCTAGGTGGTCTGCTGTTCCTCGGTTTGGACTGAGAAGGCCTGGAAGAGAAAGGAAAGGACCAATTCTTAGAAGGCCAATGCCTACTGAATCTGGGAGGCTGTACTTGCAGGAAATCTTTAACAGTTTGCATAGATTTAGCTTTTTCTTCCATCTTTTTAAAGACTTCTGCTTTGTTGCTAAACAGGTGATCTTGGTTTAAGGGAGCATCCAGTAATTTAGCTTTAACATGATCTGGCAAATTTTGCTCCTTAAGCCAAGCATGCCTTCTAAGAACAGACCTAGTGACAGCAGCCCTGCAAGATGCTTCTAAAGAGACAAAACCACATTGCAAACTATGTTTACCAACTTGTTCAGCAGAATGCATTGCATCCTGTAATTCTTTATTTTCAGCACAGTCAGGAATCAACATAATTTTCTGTTTAAGTAGTCCCATAATATGCTGCTGATATTTCAACATACAAAACTGGCAGTTTAAGGCCCTAATGGCCAAAGTAGCATTAGTGTATACCTTTTCTTACCTAATCTGTCCAAGGCCCTGGAATCTCTCAGAGGGGGTAGGGTTTTTGGCAGTAGTAGCCTTAATGCCTTTAGGTCCCTGAGAAATGGTCTCTGGGTCCACAGTAGGATTCTTAAAAAGGAACTTTTGAGAGAGTCAGGTACTCTAATATCGGTCAGGTTTCCTGGGAGCCGGAGGTAGTGTCTTGGGCCAGGCTAGATTCCAAGAAGGCATCTACAATGTCCAGGACAGGAGGGATAGCTAAAGGCCTGTGTTGAGGTAGGAGTAAGAATTCCCTAAGCCTCTTTTTGGAGTCAGAGTAATCCTGGCTTTCCCAGCAGAAATGCTCCCCAAGAGTGTGCAAGGCTTCACCAAAAGCAAAATCTTCTGGAGGGGAAGCAGAGGAAATGGAGTCCTCTGCATCAGAATCCTCATAGGTAGATAAGGGCAAATCTTGGTAGTCAGAAGAAACAAATTTCAGAATCTTGATCAGAAGAATCAGAAGGAAAATCAGTTCTAGGTCTCTTAGAGGGAGAAGCCTGGCTTCCCCTAATTAAAAATTAATAAGGTCTTCAGACATTCTTAACATTTGTTTTTTAGGCATATGGGCCTGACCATGCAGTTTGGACGTCTGTTTTCTAGGCGTGGGTCGAGTTTTAGGCCTGGATAAAGAAGATGGCGTCAATTTGAAATGCAAGTCTGTAAGCCCGAATACACCCTCAGAAGCCAGTGCCTGCACAGCGGCTCTGGACCCATCCAAGCTAGAGACATCCGCAGGTTCCATAGTCGAAGAAACATCTCGTGGCATACCAGACTCTGAATGGGTCTCAGTAGAGGCCTGCAAATCTGAAGTAGCAGGTATCAGGGGCTGCGAAAGCGCCTCATTGAGTACTGGCGAACTGGCGGCTAGCTTAGGAGAAGCGTCGTCTGCAGCTTTGGACCCAAGCGGCCTGTCTCTGTCTTTATCTTTGCATTTTTTCAGAATGTCGGTAGTCGGGTGGCTTACCGGAGCCATATCTGGATAATTGAACAAAGTACCAATATACCAAAATATTTAGAAGCTGTACTTGCAGGAAATCTTTAACAGTTTGCATAGATTTAGCTTTTTCTTCCATCTTTTTAAAGACTTCTGCTTTGTTGCTCCCTTAAACCAAGATCGCCTGTAAATATACAGACTACGAATAGTTAGTTGCTTAAATAAGGCACAAATCTGACAGCGAGGTCAGGTCAGGGCCTAGGCAAGGAATACAGTACGAATGAAAATCTTTGAGGCATTTGTTTTCCACAAGAAATACAATTATTGACTTTTACGGACATTGGTTTAGAGCAAGAAAAGGTTTCCCCAACTGGGTTCCTGGCTTTAGTTGTAGATTTCGGTTCTGAAACAAACAAAAATTTCAGGAGTCGGCCGACTGGCCCTTGCTAACTGCTTCGAGCACTGCACGGCAAGAAATGTAATGGCGTCGGCTGCATGCTTTATACGCCTGACTACCTGACATCATGGAAGATGAGACAGCAACCAAAGCAGGACCCAAGACTTTGATAATCAGGCCAACTGTGGGCTACTGCAAGCAGATAGCCCAAATGTGATGACTACAACAATGAAATACTAAGAACATCTGGGGATAAACAGCATTAAGCCTAACCTGCCATTGGAATTCTTTTATTTCCTACATTAATTCTCACCATCTCCCTCCGGGGTCCACTGGTAAAACTTCTAAAATTCCAAATGTGAATCCAGTAAAGTTAGGACAGTCAATAGTGTGCTTGAACAATGCGTTGTTAGTATTTGCCTTTTGTATGGCACACAGGTGTTCATAAATTTTCTTCTTTAGTCGTTTCTCTGTCTTGCCTACATAAAACTGCCCAGACCCTACACAGACCACTATGTAAACAATACCCTTGGTGTTAGTTTCCCTTTTGTAAATGGACCCTAAAAGGTACCCCTTGGAGCTTAATGCTGCTCTTTCAAGTTGAACTTACACTGCCTACAGGCACCACAACATGTGATGCCCTTAACTGTTGGACTCCTACCTATTTGTTGTTCAAAAAGTGATTTACAATTTCTACCTGTTTTGTAGGTAAAGTGTGGCTCACCCCCCACAAAATTCAAAATATTGATGTTCCCTTTGAATATCACCCAATTTTTCAAAATTATATCTTTAATTTCTCTACTGTTAGAGGCACAGGGAATAATCATCCCCTGATGAAATCTGTAGTGTTTCCTTTTTTGTCTTCCCCATTATTTAATCCACACCTATCATTTAATGGTTTGTTACCCCATCCAGTTTTCATACCTTCACACAAATCATTAACCAATTTTTTCAGGTATCCTCTCTAGAGAAACATGTCGCTCATTTTACTTCCATCTCAAACAGTTCAATTTCTGAACACATACAGGCAGCCCTGACCAAATGTCCTTTGAGTAGGTTTCTTTTGGTACGACTGGGGTGACAACTATAACAATTTTAGTAGTAGTTAGAAAATGTTTCTTCCCCTATACATTGTTGTAGTAAACTTTTTTCTTAGAGAATCCTTAGCTATGGTAACATCCAATAAGTCAATAGAATTCTCACTGATAGTACCAGTACATTCAAAACATGATGAAATACTACTGAGGTAATCCAAAATAACACATTTTCATTTTTATTTTTTCATATGAGTATATCATCCAAGAAACAAAAATATCCTGTCCACTTACTGGAAAAGTGCACTACTTAAAACATACCTTTACTCCCAGGCATAAAGGACCAGATTCCCAAAAATGGGTGCACAACTTGCACTCATCGCCACTACCTTTAATAGTTTGAAATAAGTCCCTTCAAATGTAAAATAATTGTTGTCCAGAATAAACTTCCATAGCAACCATAATAAAATTAATTATACAACGACCCCCCCATTAATATTCCAAAACGTGCCCACTGATTGGTCAGTTTTCACGTTATAAATCAGAGTTATAGTAATGGAAAAAGGTCCGGTCGCCCGGACTTTTTCCATTAGTATAACTTTTTTTTACAACAATGGAGAACGCAAGATCTCCGTTGCTGTTTAGACACTGTCTCGCTATGTTAAAGGAGTTTAACATAGCGAGACGGCTTTAAAAAAATAACGGAGATTCTCCATTGCTTTTTTAAAGCTGTCTCGCTATGTTAAACTCCTTCAACATAGCAAGACACTTGGAAATACGCAAGGGAGATCTTGCTTTCTCCGTTGCTTTTTCCCACAGCTCTGCTGTACTGCATAAGCATACGCATGCGCAGTACATCAGAACTGCTGCAGAATACCAGACAGCTGCGGAAGGGCAGCAAGGAGGCATTATACAATGCCATTATTTAAGAAAAAAATTTATTTTCTTAAATGTCATTGTACAATAGCAATAACCCACTTCTGGGTGTGGGTAATGCTGGATTTACCCACGGTTGTCTTTGTTTGGCCACTCAGGCTTCACCCTCTTGACCTAACCACACCAACCGTGGGTAAATCCAGCACTACCCACACCCAGGCGTGGGTTATTTCTATAACGGTACCATCCAAAGTGGTTAAATTACAAATAGCTTCATGGAACAAATGCCAATACCTCTTGATGGGGAATAGAGAAAAATGAGAAGTTATGTACCTACCATAACGTTCCATGTTAGTTGTCTTCTCTCGCCTTCTTTCTTGCTTGATGGGTTCGGAGCCGATCCTCGGCTCCGACTCGGCACTTGCTAAGCTCGAGAGTCACTTTTACCAGCTAGAGGCAGCCCCATATCCCATGATGCAAGGCGGTAAGTACCCAGATCTCGTTTGATAACAAAGGGCAATAGCACCTAGCATAAACACTTCCCAAAGGAAGAAGGAAGAAAGAAAAACTTGCAGGATGGAAGAAGGACCAGCTCTGTATGGTCTTCAGCATCATAACTCCTTGTAGAGAAAGGTCTGTCCAGGCCTGGGGGAAGGAGGGAGGGTCGCAAGAAAGAAGGCGAGAGAAGACAACTAACATGGAACGTTATGGTAGGTACATAACTTCTCAATGTTAAGTTGTCAATCTTGCCTTCATTCTTGCTTTATGGGACCGCGTCCCTAGCACCTCTATCCTGGGTGGCTCAATGGAACAGACTCTTGAGGACTGTAGAGCCAAAACTGGCTCTGTCCCTGGAGGCCAAGTCCAATTTGTAATGGGAAACAAAAGTATGAGGAGTGGCCCAAGTGGCCGCTGCACAAATAGTGTCTAAAGGAAGTCTAGCTTGAAAGGCTGTAGAAGTAGCTAAGCTTCTGGTTGAATGTGCTTTAGGTTTTGAGCACAGCTGTTTTCCCCGAGCCGATAAATTTCAGAGATGACAGAAGAAAGCCATCTAGATAAGGTCACTTTTGAGACAGGAAGGCCTTTCTTGTTATCAGCATAGGAAACAAAGAGTTGATCGGATTTCCTAAATTGTTTAGTTCTGTCCAAATAATATCCGAGTTGTCGATGGACATCAAGATAATGTAGTTTTTGTTCCGATCTGTTAGAATAATTTGGAAAAAATACAGGGAGAACAATGGATTGATTTAAATTAGTCTTTGAGGCGACCTTAGGCAAAAAGGTCGGATTAGTTCACAATGATACTCTGTCTTTGTGAAAGACCAAATAGGGGGGGCGAACAGAAAGAGCATGAAGTTCAGACACCCTCCTGGCCGATGTAATAGCTACCAGGAATAAGGTTTTCCATGAAAGAAATTTCAGGGAGCAAGAAACAGCTGGCTCGAAGGGGGGAAGAATCAAGGATGTCAGCACTAAATTTAGATCCCATTGAGGAGGAGGACTCCTGACTGGAGGCTTCAGGAGGAAAATTCCTTTCAAGAAGGCTCTACAAAGCCTGTGGGACATAATATTGTGATCTGTGAACCCGACATGAAAATTCGAGATAGCAGCCAATTGAACTCTAACTGTAGAAGAAGAGGAGCCTGCATGAAAAACCTCCGCTAAGAAATCCAAAACTGCCTGAACTGGAGCAGTGAAGGGATCAATATTCTTGGCTTTAGCCCAATAAGAGAAACGCTTCCATTTGCTTGTATAAATCCTCCTGGTAGAGGATTTTAAGGAAGCTACTAGAATGTCTCCAACGGGTTTAGAGATCAAAGGAAGCCTGGCTAAGGAAGGAAGTGGAGCAACCATGCTGTGAGGTTGAGAGAAGGGATAGACCGGTGCAGCTGACCGGATTGGTGAATCAGAAGATCTGGCACTGGGTCCAGATGCCACGGCTGCACCAAAAGATGACGATGGAGGAACGGAAACCAAATTTGTCGAGGCCAATAAGGAGCAATGAGAATCATTTTGGCTCTCAAAACGGTTGCTTTCTGGATAACTTGAGGGATCAGAGGAAAAGGAGGAAAGGCATAAAGAAGTCCCTGGGGCCAATCCTGGGTCAGAGCGTCTCTGGGGGGATGGCCTGGCAGAGGAAGAGAGAAGAAGTCTGGGCATTTGCTGTTTTGGGGAGTAGCAAAAAGATCGCAACATGGGCGACCCCATTCCAGAAAAATCTCTTCCACTATAGATTGCTTGAGAGACCACTCGTGAGGCATGAGAATAGCTCTGCTCAATCTGTCCGCTAAAATGTTGGTTTTCCCAGGGATATGCGTTGCTACCAGAAACCGATGAGAGGAGATCGCCCATTGCCAAAGTCTGAGCGCTTCTCGACACAAGGGGTAGGACTTGGTTCCGCCCTGTTTGTTGATATACCAAACTACAGACATGTTGTCTGTGTGGACTGCAATTGTCCCTACGGGAAGAAAGTCGTTGAGGGCTTGCAACGTTAAAAGCACTGCTCTCATCTCTAGGACATTTATGTGCAAGGTGGTATTCGAACGGTTTCCACGTCCCATGAACCATCCTGCCCTGATAATGACCCCCCCACCCGATCAGGGAGGCATCCGTGGTGACAGTGGCTACTGGGGATGGGGGTACAAAGTGTCTGCCTTGGTGAATCTGGGGAGAAGTGATCCACCAAGCAAGATGATTCTTGCAAATCTGTTTCACCAGTATTTGGTGACGCATTGGAAGTTGTTTGTAAGACCACTGAGTGAACAACATCCACTGAAGAAGGCGCATGTAGAAGCGAGCCAGGGGAAGAAGAGTAATGGCCGCAGCCATGAGGCCTAATACCTTTAGAACCATTCTGGCCTGTACTTTCTTGTTGGCTAGAATGATCCTGACATGACTTTGAATGTCTGAAACTCTTTGATCTGTAAGGGTAGCTGACATCCGAACAGTGTTTAAGTTTGCGCCTATGAAAGTAATAGACTGGCAGGGCAACAAGGATGACTTTCCAAGTTGATCGAGATGCCCAAATGAGAACAAAGATTTATTGTGTAATCCCTGGCTTGAACAAGCTGATGCCTGGTGGTGGCTGAAAGGAGCCAGTCGTCGAGATACGGAAACACCTGGAATCCTTGCCGTCTCAGCGGAGCCGTGACCACTGCCATGCATTTGGTGAACACTCTGGGGCTGTAGTGAGACCAAAGGGCAGGGCTCTGAACTGGAAATGACTGGACCCCAGCCGGCGGAGAAATCTCCTGGAGCGTCTGTGAATTTTTATGTGATAGTGCATCCTGAAGATCTATTGAGCACATCCAGTTGTCCTTCTGTAAGAAGGGCAGTATTGACTGAAGAGTGACCATTCGGAATCTTGTCTTCCTCACAGACTTGAGTCTGCTGAGATCCAATATTGGTCTCCAGTCTCCCATCTTTTTGGGGACCAAAAAGAACCTTGAGTAGATTCCTGGCTCTGAATGATCTGTTGTAACTGGCTGAATGGCTCTTTTTTGCAGTAGGTTTAAGACTAACTCTGCAATTTCCCTTAGACCGGGTGGTACATCTGGAAGGGAATTTGAGGGATAGAAAGGACTTTCCTCGAAAGGAATTTTGTAACCCTCGGATATGATCGACTGTACCCATCTGTCTTGAGTGAGGGAACGCCAGGCTTCTGGGTACAGCGATAGTCTTCCCCCGACTGCCTCCAAGGCGGGACAGCCGGGCAACATCTCAGGGATGCTGAAAGGGCTTGTTAGAGAGAGACTCCCTGTTTCCCTGGTTTTGTGGACCCCCTCTGCCTCTAGGGGTAAACTGACCACGTGAATCCGGCGTGACTCCTTGGGATTTGCGGAACCATATTTTGCCACCCTTCTGTCCTTTGGGGTAAGGTCTAGAAGGGGTGGAAAAACGGACTCCTACGGCAGAAAGAGTTTTGCTGTCCTGCTCACACCTGGTCAACGTTTCCTTCACTTGAGGGCCAAACAAAGCTGACCCATCAAAGGGAGAGTTTGTGAAGGATGCCTTAAAGGGATCTGCAAAATTACAGAGCCGCATCCAGGCTTGGCGTCTAAGAGCCACACCTGTACCTGCAGCTCTACTCGCTCCATCAGCAGCATATGATATCAGCCGCATGGAGGAGTTAGCAATGGAGTTACAGGTTCCTAGCTGCGAAGCAATTTTTTCTTGAGCCCCTGCAGCTGTAGGATCCTGCACTACTTCACCTAGCTCCTTAAGGATATCCCTCTGGAGTCTGGTGAAGTGACATAGGTAGTTCAGCGAACGCATAGCAAAGGTCGCTGAAGAAAACATCCGCTTACCATATCTATCCATGGTCCTAGAGTCCTTATTAGGAGGATGGACAGGTACGGAAGGATCTGCAAGTTCCTTCTTAGTGGCAGCCGCCACCACCATGGCATCAGCGGGGACACCTTTTGTGAGGAATTGCTTGTCCGACGGGGCAGTAATAAATTTAGAAGGCCTCCTAGGGACTGGCTCTACAGAGTCAGGAGCAGCCCACGCCTTTCGAGCAATAACTTGCATAAGGGGGTCGAAAGGCGGAGACACCCAGGAGGTGGAGGGCCGAGATCCAAACTCCACCAGGTATACTGACTCATCCTCAGAGGGATTGTTGGTGGGCCAGTTTCCCCTCTGTCTAAGGAGTTCTAGGATGTCTGAGAAGGAGACATCCCCAGAGGGAGATCTTGGGGATCCCTCTGACTCATCTAAGTCAATATCCGAAGTGATAGACTCGGGGGAGTCTACGTGTTTCCTCTTACAAGTCCTCTTCTGTGGAGGATCTCCCGACAAATCAGGAGAATCCTCGGAAGAGGGGGATATTCCCAGTGGGGAAACCTGAGGCGGAGGATCTCTGGGTCCGGGAGCAAGAGAAGTGGCAGAGATGTCAACAGGCACTATAGAGGGAGGAGCTAAGGGAACAGACTGCTGGCTGAGTCCAGTGGCCAGCACACTCTTCATCACCTCGAAGGCTCCCCTCCCTGGGAGGTCCGAGAGAACCCGCTCCGAAGAGCTAGGAACTCCAGGACCCACTGAAAAGGAAGGCTCCGAGGCAGATGTCGGAGCCGAGCTCACCAAGGCCGAGGCTCCAAGGGAAAGAGCGGGGTCGGACAAGGGTCCGATGCCACTCACCCCCTCGGAGGAGACCAGGGAAGCCCGGCCACCAAATCCCTCTAAGGAAGGTCTCGAAGAGGAGATAAGAGTAGAGGCTGAGGGAGCAGAAGGGGGTATCTGTCCCTCAGCCATAGCAGAAACTATTCCCGAAGACTCCAACTCCAAACTCTGGGGTAGAGTCGAAGGAGGAACTGCAATGGGGTGTGGACTAATAGTCGTCTGCTGAGACGGACTATGTAGCATTTGGGCCAGTGCCTGTGATTTTAGTAATCTACTGACCACTCTCTCTAAATCATGGTCAGAAAGCCTGGATGACCTAGAAGATCGGCTCCGATGGCTCCGTTCCGAGAGGAGAGGCGAAGCCGGAGCCGAGAGTATCGGCTCCAAGGAAGGGGACCTAGACCTCTTCCTCGAAGGAACCATCGGAGCCGATGAAACCACAGAAATTGTCGGAGCAGACAACTTATCGGCACCGACAGGTAGCTTCGATGCATCGGCTCCAGCCGGAGCCGATACAGCCATAAAAGTAAGGGTGTTGGAGCCGATCGGAGCAGACACCGATGCCTGAGCCACATGGTGGTCGGAACCGATCGGAGCAGACACCGAAGTGGTCGAACCAGAATCGGCACAGATAGCCATCGGTGCCGAAGGTTTGAGTAAACCAGAATCTGCTCCAGCCGGAGCCGATCTCGACTCTAAAAGAGTCGGAGCCGAGGCCACAGGCTTGGACACAGAAGCCTGGGCCTTGGAAGACTTTGAAGTCTTAGATGGGGCCGACTTGGCCGGAGAGCCCTCCGGCTTAAGAAGGCCCCTCAAAATCAATTTATTTCTTCTTTCCTGCAGGACTCTCTGGCTAAAAGAGTGACATATAGCACAGGAGTCCTGCAGGTGAAGAGGCCCCAGGCAGTAAAGGCAAGAAGTGTGACCATCTGTCAGAGACATCTTCTGACAGCACGAGTCACACTTCTTAAAGCCTGAGACCCTTTCCCTTAGACATGGTGAATAATACACACACAACACCAGTCCAAGAAATTAAATTATATATCCCAAAAAAAACTATCAATAACACACACACACACACCCTAACAAGGGGGGGGGATGGGATGGGAGAAGTCTGACTAAAAGTTTTAAGGAGACAGGGAATTTCTAGTCAGAAAGGGACTACAACTGTGTTAAAACTATAAATTTTAAAGTTTTAGAAGAAAAGGGGCAAAAATAGTAATGTAAAAATCACTTACCAGGAGCTGGTAAAAGGAGGACCTCATCAGCGAAGCGGCAAACGAGATCTGGGTACTTACCGCCTTGCATCATGGGATATGGGGCTGCCTCGAGCTGGTAAAAGTGACTCTCGAGCTTAGCAAGTGTCGAGTCGGAGCCGAGGATCGGCTCCGAACCCATCAAGCAAGAATGAAGGCGAGATTGACAACTTAACATTAAATCCTTAACATCTGCTGTTGAAAAACAGCATTAGTCTGTATACCAACCTTGTTCAATTTTGAACACATCCCAAGAATCCATTAACAAATAGTTAATGGATGCTGTAACGTTTTTCAATCTTCTAGCTATAAAATACCCCCAGTGAATAAGTGGGTCATTCTGTGCAGAGATAACCCTAAATGGGGGTTGAAACACATTTGTGTACTTTTTGAACACCAAACACTACTGGAATTAACAGTGTCAGATTTTAAAAATTTGAACTTCTTCTGATGACATTTTGAAAAAGTGAATATACCAATAGCAACTGGATTTTCCTATATGCTATAAAGATCTCATTCCTTGAAGCCTTGGGATAGTTACTATCATAAAATATTTCAAACAGGCTTTTAACATAATCCATTTTATTAAATAAAACCACTCCCCCATTCTTGTTAGGTTTCATCACGGTTACAAATCATACTCATTAAACCAATCTCATTCTTAGTTATATTACAATATTCTTTCATGTTCTTATAATACATATACAAGAATAAATGTCTGTTGAACAAGCCATGCACATACTTGAACACCTCCAGTAAGAAATATGCATGCTCTGGAATCCAATTCTGTTAAGTTGATTACTAGTGATATAACCCAAAATTAACCACCTTATGCTGCAGTCAATGTTGAGCATGTACACTCAGCAACAAACTGAGGGGAGGGGGGGCTGCCATGTTTCACACCTTAATGTGCTACACCAGTTATAACAATACACTACCCATATAATACTTATTTTGGTATCCATCACGCAAATGCAATTCTCTCCAGAGCCTGTCAATGCACATAGGACTGGAAATATCTGCACTTTTTTCAAATACAGCATTTAAATTGATTTCTGTGTGTTGCATTGAATACTATCTAGCTGGAAGTTGTGGCTCTTTTTTCGGTTAATGCTTGTTAGAATTTAGTGCTGGTTAGAAATCCTGCAGAGCCAGTGATAAGTGGGGGAAGTTTCACTTCACTGATATTAGGTTTCTGCCTTACATAAGTGGTACATTTCGGATTATTTTCTGCTTAAACTCTGTGCTTTGGATGGCTAAAACCTACCTGCAATCAACTGGACGCATAAGTGAATTAAAGTAAATCGTCATCTGCACTTTTTTTCAAATACAACATTTAAATTGATTTGTTTTGCATTGAATACTACCTAGCTGGAAGTTGTGGCTCTGTTTTTTCAGTTAGTTCCCCACCCACCCTCCCTGCTTTTGTCTTGGTTTTGGTGTTAATCTTGGTGGCTTTGAAACTGCTCACACCTCTTGTAAATTTGCATTTGGATACTCCTCCTGGGCCCATCTCATTTGCTCACTCAAAAAAATTGCACTTTATTCATCTACTTTCACTGCATTTGTGTTTCTTCCTACTTTATTTTGCTTTTGCGTCATCTTAAAAGTACTCAATTGTATTTATTACTACTTGGTGTAACTATCATTCTAAGCCTTTTGGTTTAAGCACTTGGGCTTCAGACCAGTTGTTTTACATTAAGAAGGTTTGTTGTCTGCACTCTTGCGGGAGGAGAGGCTGGACTTTGCCCTTCTGAGCTGGGAATTTCTAGTTAAAGGCTTATAGTGCCTGAATATTTGAACCGTTTCCTATGGAAATTGGTGCGCCTTGTTTGTTGTAGCATAGACTAGATACAGGCCTGCTGAATCTAGCTTTGTTTGTATAACTTGAGCACTAATCCAGGCCTTTTTTAGAGAAGGTTTCCCTGCACCCCAGTGGCAGGAGTGTGGAGTTAGAACTTGTCTGATTGAAGACTACAGGAACAAGGCTCAGTTTTGAGATTTTTTTTACTGGTTAATTGGGTAATTTGTTTAAAAGCATTTTCTGATCGCTTGTAGTCATCTAAAGCTGTTTTAAGTGTATTTTTACTGGTTTGTAGTTGTTTAAAGCTGTTTTAAGTGTTTTTTTTTTTTTTTTTTTTTTTTTACTGTTTTTGACTTATCTTTTCAAAAAAAGTCCAGTTTTCAGGCTAGTGCTGAATTCAGGGCTGTGTTACAAGTTTGCGTTGCCCATACCTTACTTAGATAGAAGGAGGTTTCTCTGTTCACCTGTAAGAGAGGGAGCTTTGAGCAGCCATCTGCCCCTGGTGGAGTGGTTCCAGCTCAGAAGTTAGTAGTTTATAGGCCATTTTGGGCCAATTTCTATCTTTTTCATTTCCCTGCTGTAAAAAAACCCGTTTGCACTGTTTTGCATGTCTGGGCAGCACCGGTAAGCTAGGGCTAAATTATTCCTGGCTCCACCAAGTCTCCTCTTCAGTTTTTCCCCTTGAAAGTAGTCAAACTCTCAACCTAAGCACTTAAAAAGTATCCTACAGCCCCCAGCACTTGCTCAGACCCAATAGCAAGCACTCATGTATCTCGACACTTGATTGCCCAGCAGGGCAAAGCTCATTATTCACCCACCAACCAAGCAACTAAGCAGCTCACCCTACTATTCAGGCATGACCAAAAGGCAATTTCAGGTATACTCCAGTCCAGCTGGTGAACCTGGGTATCCTGAGGCAATGTTACAACTGCCTCATGTACACAGACAACCCTCTCCTCCTACCACAATACATTAACATATGCGAGAGATGCAATTATATAGCTAAATTGGAGGCCAAGCTCTCTCCACCCAAGACTGGAACGGGCAGTCATAAGGAGAAGGTTAACACTTGGACCACACCTCAAGCCTCACAGACATACTAAACCAGCTCTGGCAAAAAATACACACACAAAATCATACTCGGAGGCTCTAAATAAAAACTCGTAAAAGCAGAGACCTCCAAAGCTGACACCCAAAATACCTGCACCTCCAGTCACAAACCAAACACATAAAACAAAATCAGTTTGCCTCACAATCACAGCCCTTAAGGCGAAATAACATACCTAACACACTAGTAATAGGGGACTATAGTCAGGCACACTGACGTCCCACTCACTAGGCTGGACAAGAAGGTTACTGTTAGCTGCCTGTCGGGAGCCACAATCTGCCACTTAACACAAGCACTCAGGTCACTCCAGAACAAGTACAAATATGACTGTCATTGCTCATGTTGGTGTGAATGACCAGAGACGTACTTCCCTGGACTACATGAAGAAAGACATGGAAGAGCTCTCTGATCATGTAGCCCAGGCGGGTATGAACCTGAGTAGCATCCAGCCCTCACCAAGAATACCTCAGTATATAGAAAAAATGATCAATTTCAACAATTGGCTAAGCTTCTGGTGTCATTCAAAGGGGATCCAGTGTCTGCCTGGGATGACATTCTCAACAAGCCTCGTTGCTTCGCAAGAGACAACTTGCACCCATCACCCCTAATCTTTTGAATACTGACAAAGGCTCTTGCTGCCCTCATAGTGCCCTTTTTTAGGCAAGGCTCAAAAGTCAAACCCACTTCCGTAAATAGCACAAATAAAAAAATGAGGGTTATGCTACTCGATGCCAGGAGTAGCAATCTCAAAATGCACATGCTCAAAGCACTCCTCAGTATGGAGAACGTCGACATCTGTGCAATAACTGAAACCTGGTTCAAGGCTCCAGAGAGCACCCCAGCACTACCAGGCTACAACTCTTACCACACATTTCGGCCACAGAACATGGACAAAAACACAAAAGGAGGGGGTCTATCAATATTCATCAAGGATACCTTCCCCTTCCAGGTTAGTGGCGCATCATACTACTTCTGAGATCATCCATGTGCAACTAACATCGGTCATATCTGCAATGCAAATTGTGGCCTGCTACAGATCACCCTCCATGTCCCAGGACCACCACTCTGCCTTTCTGGAGACACTGGAAAACATGAAGGTCCTATCAGACACCCTGATATTGGCCGATTTCAATTAATCTACCATTAACTGGGAAAACTACTCAAGTACAAACTCTCCAGTCCAGCGCTTCCTGGAATTCATCAACTCAAATGCCCTGGATCAGATGATAAACTCCCCTACAAGAGGTGAAAACATATTGGACCTGGTCATCACCAACATGAACGACAGGTGTTCCACACCAGAGATCAACCAGTTGATGGTTAGACCAGACCATAAAATAATCACTCTGGATGTCCACACCACCAACCAAGGAAACTACAGTGAAAAGCTTTTCTATAGCAAACTTCACCTTACTTAAGACAGAGGTGGTAAGTTTCACAGCCCCCACGCTAAAGTGTCCAAGATGCAGGAACCTTAACAAATGCACTCTATGAGCACCTACAAGGATGCATGGATCATGCCATCCCTAGCAAAACAAAGACTCACTACCCTAAGCGAGGAAACCAGTCTGGTGGATCCCTGCCATAAACAGGCTATACAATAGAAGGAGGAAACTATGTCAGAAAAAAGCAACTCCCAAGAAGGAAAGACATCCCTGATCAGTATCAGTAAGAAACTAAGGTCCCTCATAAAATCATCCAAGGCCAACTTCGAAAGAAAAATAGCCAAGGATTTGAAAGATAACCACAAAGCCTTCTTTAGCTATGTCAAGAATTTAAGTGGCAACTCACAGATATGCTCTGAGCTAGTGCAAAGTAGCACAAAATATACTGAACCTACTGATCTTGCCAACATCCTGGCAGATAGATTCAGTGCAAACTTCACCCCCCCTTACCCCCAAAAGGGCTCACAACAATACCGGAAAACTGTAGTGTCCCAGAAATCAGACGCACAGGTGAAAAAAGCCCTTTCAAAAACCAAAAGCACAGCGTCAATGGG
Source organism: Protopterus annectens (assembly GCF_019279795.1). Taxonomy (NCBI): domain Eukaryota; kingdom Metazoa; phylum Chordata; order Ceratodontiformes; family Protopteridae; genus Protopterus; species Protopterus annectens. Next base: position 1,241,887,111 of record NC_056735.1, on the reverse strand, counting down.
GCCAGATGGTGTCCCAGGCTGCATTTTGCACGAACTACAGAATGAACTAACCCCCCACCTAAACACACTGTTCAATCTCAGCCTCTCCACAGGCTACATGCCCATAGAATGGAGCACAGCAACAGTTAATGCGCTCCACAAAGGAGGGGCCACAACTGACCCTGGTAACTATCACCCCATAAGCCTGACTAGCCTGGTCTGCAAGGCTATGGAGCGCATCATCATGGAGCGCATCATCATGGAGCGCATCAGCATGGAGCGCATCAGCATGGAGCGCATCAGCATGGAGCGCATCAGCATGGAACGCATCAGCATGGAACGCATCAGCATGGAACGCATTACAAAAGACATTAGGAACCTCCAAACACTTGACCCGACCCAGTTTGGCTTTAAGGGCAGATTATGCCCAATACACCTGGTTGACTAAGACAGTCACCAAGGCCATAGATGAGGGGAAGGTGGTTTACACAGCCTACCCTGACCTCGCCAAGGCTTTCTGACACCATTCCCCACTCGGGAATTATAGAAAAACTCACCAGCCTGAACATAAATCCCTACGTCACGAGATGGGTTGCCAACTGGCTTAGATAGAACTCGCACAGTAAGAATAGCAGGCTCCAGGTCTGACTCTAAACCAGTCACAAATGGTGTCCCACAAGGCTCTGTCCTGGGACCCCTATTGTTCGGCATATACTTCTCAGAAGTACAGACAAACACAGCAGGACTATGGCTAACCAAGACCGCCGATGACTGCAAACTGGGAGCCATAAATGACTCTCCAACTGACACGGACATTCTTCAAAAGGGCCTTACTGAGACGGTCACCTGGTGTCAAAGTCATGGTCTCAAGCTAAATGCCAAAAAATGCAGAGTCATCCCATTTGGGAAAAACAAAACACCCATGAATTACCACATAGGTGGCAGCCCCCTTAATACAGAAGGGGTAATAAGATCTGGGGACCCAGGTAAATATAAATCTCTCCTTTGACAATCATATTGGCAAAGTAGTTAGGAAATCCTATGTAGATCATCTAATTACTAAAGGGTTCGCATCTAGAAATAAAGAGGTTATAGTGCCCCTCTACTCGGCACTCAGACCCATCAGAGTACAATGCCCCATTTGGGACATACCTCACAAGACACTTCCAATAGCTGGAAAGACCACAAAAGTACCTCACCAAGAGAATTACTGGCCTCAAACATATGTCCTATGCAGCCACACTGGAAAAATTCTGGGCTGTGCTCAGTGGCATATCGTTTACTCAGAGATGATCTCTGCCTGGCTTACAAAGCCAGGTCCAATACCGAATTGATGGACATGCTCCACCTAAAGAAATCCAAGTTACTGCGAGCCACTCACTCTAGTGAGCTAAACCTCACCACAACAATAAATAGAACATGCTGGAGGGATAGATTCCTGTCACAGACTCCCCATGCTTTGGAACAAAATTCCTAACTACATTAGGCAGAGCCCCTCATTAACACTCCAAGAGAAACCTTGACGAGTGGATGGGTAACAGAAAATACACCCCTGGGATCACTTCATTGGCTCTTCTTGACAGAGGCTCAGTTAATCAATGGGGCAGCGAAAGCTGACACACACTGGCTAGGCTTATAAATGCCCTCTGCCATATAGCCTAGTACCTACCTATGAACCTGTATGAGATTAGTCTAGGAAGACAATTCAGTGCCATTTTTCCCCGGACATCTTCGAAGGAGAGAGACTTATGGCTGGCAAAGGTGCTCCTTTTAGAGCACAGAGGTGTTAGGAGTCCTCCCCACATTTTTCTAGACATCCTCATTAAGCAATACAGCTGCAGACCACAGCAAGAAAGCTATAGTGTCTCCATACAAGGTTGATGCCTGGAACAGTTTGCGCAAGGCTGTCTGACATGCTACTGGCATCACACGCACGGAGGAACAATGTCATTACCACTACAGTGACTCAAGTTGCAGAAAGCCTGAACTCCTTGGCCAATGACTATGACTTAACATCAGCTTCCCACCATCTCAATAATGTAAGTGTAACAATTTACCTATCCATACACTTGCCAAGGCATGACACCCTACACTTTTTTTTTTTATTATGCTCATCTTCAGCTCCTGAACAGATTGAAAGGAAACTAACGATGCATAGGGAGAGATCACAGTACATAAAAGAGTACCAGGATAAGTGTACAGCTTATGTAATGAAAAACGGGCATGTTTCATTAGGAACAGGCAGCAATTAAAACATCGCTAAACTGCATTTACACAGTAGGACAACATCCATTATTAGCAGCATTCAATGCTAGAATTTTTATGACTGCACAAAAGTAAAATGTTCATTTTGCATGCCATCCTTTGCATAGTTGGACAAGTGGCTCATCATGTTAAGTCTATGTGCACTGAAATTGTTAGAATGGCTGCAGGTTCAAATCCTTACCCCCACAAAAAAGGCAAAATCAGGCATACAGCAAGAAACATAAGAGAAAAATAAACTGAAAATAAAATAGTTGCTGAAATAAACGTGCAGGTCCTATGATAAAAAAATTGTCCTTCACTGTATTTTATGTGTAGGACAAGTAAAAATACAACTACTATTTTTCTACATCTTCTCCCACCCTCTTTGTCCACATCCTCTATATATTTTTTTTTTTTTCTTCTTCCATTTCTGTTACTTGCATATGCAGCAGTATAAACACCTGAATGAATCACTTCAGCACAGCATTTTGTCCCTCCCACAGGTAATAGCAGCAGCAGCACCCCAAGAGTCAACCAAGAACACATGGGTCCCAGCCTGCTAGAGTTGCATCCATACTTCCTGACCTACCTGCTGCATTTGCATCAGGTATCTCTGTCCCAGGGGATGATGCACTGGTACCCAATGAGAGCAGTGCCAGTGGAGATGGCAATTTTATCACCTGCCAGAAGCCGACAGTGTCTGTAGAGGAGATGCTGTACAGGGGGGTTGATGCCCACACCAGCCTACTGAGACCATGCACTGGTGAATTGTTGACTAGATTCCCTGCGCAGTGCTATCTGCAGTTTTCGAGGCAGGATCAGTGGTGACAGCTCCCAGTGTGAGAAAATTTCTCCAGTGTGCTGAAGCTGGCAAAGAATGCATCTCCGAAAACCCAATCTTATCCTCAAACCTGGTGATTTGTTCTATTTTCTATCCATAACTACCCATGTTATGTTGCACAATCCACCATTGTTTACATAATGTCTCCTTATCCACTGTGCTTCTTCTCTGTGTGGTACGCCACCCCACTGTCAGGCATGTGTGTCCCTTGCAATGAAACCTCCACACTCTAACCTTCCTCTTACATTTTTTACTTCCTTCTCCAACTTTCGCATCTTAAACTGAAAAAAAAGCACCTCTCCCACCAAAAAAAAAAAAAATTCCACACACAATATTCAACTTTACACATACCAGAGTAATTACTCATTATTTAATTCACAAAAATATTATAACAGAAGACATGATTTCAACAAGAACTTCAGAGCTATGGTCCTATCCCACCTCCATCATAACTCCTGATTTGCCTTCCTTTGTTACCCTCTGCTTGCTTCCCCTTTTTATATCTGTCATAACCTCCTATTTCCAATGTCTGGCCTGGCTTTGGGTAAATTGGTCACTAAGGACCAAACACTACCTCAAAGTAAACAGAGAAGACAAATGCCTATAAAGATGCATATAATATTGAGGACTAGTACCTGCTCCCAATCCCATACTTCAAAATAGGTAGTTCTTTCTTCGTAGGCCTAAATGCCCACAGTTTTATTTCAAGCTGTTGCTGCTGTTATTTATATACAACACACCTCCCTCATCCCCCTAATCCCACTGTTACCACAGATTTAAATATTGCACATTTCTTCCCTTAATAATCTTAGTCCTACAAAACCAAAATAAGCAAACAGCAAAAAGTTAGTCATTTTCCTCCAGAGAATAGGGCCACAACAATTATACCCATTATCTGTGCATATCAGGTGTCCAACTAAGCAGTCCATCTTATTTCTCACAAATTCACACTAATCTTGCTAAGCCACATACTGACTTTTTAAGCAAATGCCAAGAGGATCACATACTTTCATCCAGCCATCTCCAGACCAGGAGTTACAGCCATGACTTCAGACTGCTATGTATTATTTCACCTCCACAAATACCAACTCGGCTGTCCAGATTTTCGTTCATTTTTTTTGTCTGTTCCTCAGAAAATATGTGTTTTTCTGGCAAAGTCACTAAAATGACACCAGTTTCAGACTTCAAATCCTTCAAAAAATGCATGCTAACAAATTCTGTTATTGTAACTACGTTTATAAGATCAATATTTAAAATCTGTCATTTTTATGTCTTTGTTCCCCTCCTGTCTATTTTAGGCTTTATACAGATTTCTTTATTAAGAGATTGAGAGGTACGCCTCCCAGTCCCTGTTAACAATTTGCCACACATTAAAGCATTCTAATACAAACTGCTCCATACAAATCACTAAGCCAGATTAACACTGGCAAAAATATCTGGTTGGCCACTGTAAAGACGCTTCTCATTGCTCCATTCCTCTTAACTCAACTGCCCAAACAAAATACAAAGTCAGAAATACTGGCTAAAATATCTGGTTCATCATTGCCAGCATTACTGTAAAATCATTAACACTTCTCTCACCTATGCCTCCTGTATGTCTAGAATTCTGCAGAAAGTCGCTACCATTGTTCTGTCCATCGATCATTGTACAAATTAAATAAAAAAAAACTCCTCTTGGCACCTACATTTGAATGTTGCAAAGTCTGTACTGCCATGAGCTTGCAACATATAAAGTGTATGTAATGTAACTTGACTTGAATGTCAGGTTAACTGGAAAACCACTCTCTACAGCTCTTGGTAAGTACTGAGCACACTTTTCTCTCTACAAGGGCTCCTTATTTTTCAGAGTAACGAAATATTGCTCTAATAAAAAAATAAATGGGGAATGTGTACTCCTAAAAGCACAGAGCCCTAGGGGGTTGCCTAGTTAGCTCATGAGTAGTCAGCCCTGTCCAACCTTTTATCTAGTCAAAAACAATTAACACATGTGGCTAAAAGTTACTTAAATTCCTATTTCTGTACTCATACATTGCTCTACGCCAATCATGCAATGCCGCTGGTCATCAATGACCGGAAGGAAATATTTCTCCTCCTGTGGCAAAACCTAAAAAAATTCCTATGCATGTCAAAGAATTTACCATCAGTTGTGCAGTTGAACTAAATGTTGGCGCACATTAATAAGCAATTCTGACATATAAAAGTAGGGAATACGAATCTTCTCTACAATTCCTTCCATGGCAATACATTAATGGTGTGAGGAGTCTGTTGCTGTGCAATGGGTGCAGGGCTCTAATCCACTGAAGATGGCATGCTTTACAATTTTGTTTTCAAATCTGCAACTGTATTCCATTCTATTATACATCTTTTTGCAGCTGTCACTGTCTGCTGAATCATGACAGATGTCCACGAGTTCAAATCCCATCCTGTGCACTTCTGTCCTGTGCTGTGTTACTGAAGGGTGTTTTGACATGTTCCATGACAGATTATGGGGTATGTGGAGCTAATGCTCTACTCGGGGAATGTCCACTTTCATCTAATGTTTTGGATGCTGTTTTAAGTTACACCATCAGGAAATGAAACATTTATATCAATATTTAATGCCTGCTTTTTGTAATTTCAATCAAAATGTATATATGCATTTCTGTAACAGGTGAACATAAAACATTATAGCTAATACTTTGGGTCTCTAGTAGTTCGACAGCTTAGGTTGTCGAATCTGTAATGACTGACACCTAAGCGTCGAACTTGCAAAATCTCGGTCATTTCAGTGAATTCTTTCCTTGGGAAAGAAGTCACTTGGCAGTTATTGGGGATTTGCCCTTCTGACAATGTGGAGCGATCTTGGAGTTGGTATACTTAGTTGGGGGGTGTGGGGGCATAGCCCCCCACTTTAGATTGAAAAGTTAATTTTGTACGTGGACGGCCTACTAAATTCTTTCCAGAGGAAAGAATTCACTTAAATGACTATTCGAGATTTTGCAAGTTTGACTCTCGGGTGTCGATTACAGATTCGACAACCTAAGCTGTCGAACTAATATAGACCCAATGCTTTGACTTGCGTCCTTTGCGGGCTCAGTGTAGTTATTACATTTTTATACTGGAACAGAGCAGTGTGTGTGTGTGTGTGTGTGTGTGTGTGTGTGTGTGTGTGTGTGTGTGTGTGTGTGTGTGTGTGTGTGTGTGTGTGTGTGTGTGTGTGTGTGTGTGTGTGTGTGTGAGAGAGAGAGAGAGAAGGTTAAAAATAATGTACAAATGCAAAAGTTAGACATTTCCCTGGTTTTTGTGCCTCGTGAGCTCTGTGTATTCTGCCTCCTTCACTGACTACCCTATCTCATGCAATAGTAAGCAGAATACCACAATGACAGTCCTGGGTTCACAGCCACTGTGACTTTCCTTAAAGTCGACTTTATCCTGTGCATTCATCAATTACCCACATTCTCATCCTTTAAGATGGTGCAAAATAGATGAGCACAAAACACACTCACAAAGGACATAGAAAAATAGAATACCACATTTCTATATTCAAACGTGCAATGATTGGCAATTATCAATTTTGGTAACCATATGTGAGAAACAATAAATGCTCATTTCTGTCTTGTGGTAAAAAATTACAGTTGTGTCCCACTTACCATAATTGTAGGTGTTAGAGACACATGTTGCAATACTGACTCTCTTGGGTCTTCCCGCCATGCAGAAGCCCTTGACCAGCTTGATTTCCAGTCATAACAATATCCCTAGCTGAAAAGTCCAAAGACAGACATCTAAACAGTGTATAAGAAGGGGGTTCTCTTCAGGTCTTTCTAAGCAGTGAAAGAGGAGTGACACCAAAGGAGAGCACAACCTCCCCCAGCTACCTGAATTAAAGTGAGGAGGAAAGAACATAGGAGGTAGACAGGGTACAATGGAGAGAAGATGACTAGCAGTCGAAAAACTCTTCTGCCCCCTGAACCAAACAAGAGGGAGACAAGTGGTCACCAAAAAGGGGCTGGAGGGGTGGTTGTATGTATTGCAACACGGATCTACTCCAATATCTACAACTATAGTAAGTAGGACACAACTGTACTATGTTCTTCATAGTCAGAGTTGCAGTACAGATTCTTTGGACAATTCCCAAAGCTAAAAGTTGGGTGGTGGGTGATCTATAAGACCTTAGTAAATAAAATTTTGCAGAATGGCAGAAGTGAAACTTGTTCTAGCCCTGGAAACATTGCTTAGGTTATAGTGTTCAGTAAAGGTGTACACAGTTTTCATGTGGCTGCCTCTAGGATGGCTTAAGTGGGAACTCTTGCAACACATCAGCGAAACAAGAACAAAATATAAGAAACAGAATAGGAACTGGAAAAACTCCAAAAAACACAATACCAAGGGCAAAATTCAATCCGTACATTTATTCGGGTACCTCGGCATTTCGACATCAATTAAATATTGAACCACCACAAATCCCTCTACTTCGAATGTTAATTGAAATCAATTAATTGGGTAGATCCAAAAATCAGGGAGGGGCCTCTAATGATAGGCGGACTCGTGATTCCTCCTTGTCCTCAGCTGACAAAGTGTTAGCAGCAAAAAGAGTGTGTTATGTTTGAAGATGTACCTATGGGGGATTTGAATGGTCAAAAAAAACTTGACATCAGAAACATTACCCCAAACAGAGATAAACACGAAGTTTCTATCGGAAAGGTTGGCGGAGCAACGGCAGGAAAAAGTAAGAAATGACTTGGACCATGTACTACAACAAACTGCTGACTTTCATTTTGACTCTGCATTGGGACCAAAGCCTTGTGTACCATTATGGGGGGGCATATGGTTTCTGGAATGACCGATTTAAAGAATGTTTGTAATATATGTAATGCTTGCAATGTTGAACATGTTGCTGAAATCACAGCTTTCCCTTCTATGCTATATGGGGAAATGCTGATGGATCAGTTAAAAAATAGTCAACTCATCTGATTTTGAGCTAAAAGAAGAATTAAAAAAAAAAGTACTATTGAAAGGCCCTAAATTTGTTCAGACAAGAATGTCAAGTTTAGCGGACATAATTTGATGTGAAACACTTTTGTCTGAAGTTATTTCGGAGGGTGTATTTTAACATTTCTGATAGGAATAATCACGTTTTTTCAAACTGATTTAGAAAAATGATTTATTGAATTTGAACACAAACTGACTTTTCTGAATTTTGTGATGACAATTGAAAATTCTAGGAATGATAAGAATGTGCATGTTTTTGAACAATCAGTAATGTTTTTCACATAGGTTATGGTCATCTTCATGTTCCCTATTTCCATCCAGTACGAGTAAATTTATGCCACTTGAGTAGTTAATGTCCATAAAAATGTTGGAGAATGTGGTATGTAAAAACTGAATATGAATTCGATGTCTCTTTAAAGAGAGAAAAAACTTAAAGAAAGAATGGCTTGAATTGCAAATGGCATGTACTAAGTTAGATACACATACGTCTTTAGGCAAGCAGATAAGGGGGGGTGGGTAACTGGGTTACAATGAACACAAAAATGACTAAGATGGTTGTAGATTTAATATGTGAAAATGATTATGTTGAACTGTTTCATAGTCCACTGCAAAAATGTAATGAAGAGTCGTTTGAAATATTAGAGAGAGGTGAAAGACTGGGTTTCCTGAACAATAGGGATGTACAAAATTTGTTGGTTAAGGAACCCAGGGACCCAAAGTTTTACGCCATACCCAAAATTCATAAAAACTTAAGGTGCCCCCCCCCAAAGACCCATTGTTTCTGATAGTTTCTTATCTGGAGAATGTTGGCTTGTTTTTGGACTTCGACTTTAAAAAATATTTGGAGAAAGTGCCATCCCACATCAAAAATAAGGGTGAGCTGTGTGAGGGCTTGAACGTTAAATGCCAGGAGAATTTCTTTTGGATGTTAGTTCATTATACACTAACACTGATACTAGAAGTTATGTAAAGAATGATTGGGGGGGGGGGAGGTCCTCTGTCTTCATTCCTATTATTCCTGCTGGAATTTAGCCAGACAATTATTTCACATGGGAAAAGCAATTTTTTCTGCAAAAAACAGGCATGGCAATGGGAGCAGCTTGTTCCTACTTATGCTGTGGTATACATGGGAGATTCTGAAATTCAGTCCATGCACCACAATGCTGATTTTATTGAGAATGTTGTTTATTATAGGAGATTTATAAACAATTTGATATTTGTATACAAGGGAGAACAGCAGGGATTTCTTATATTTATGGATGATTTGAATGGTATGATGCATGGTTTAAAATTTACGTGTCAGCCAAGTTCTACTAGCATTACATACTTGGATGTTGAATTATATGTGGATGAGAACAGTGTGATACAATTTATAAACCTTATAGGAAACGGTCAATTTCTTGCATGCAGATGGCATGCACCCCCCCCACATTTGATTAATGCTCTGCCCTATGGTGAATTTAGACACGTCTTTCATAATACATCTGAGATGAAATTTAAACCGGTATTTTTAACAGATGTTTTTGATACTCATCTTGGAGGATATTCAGAGGGTCTTTTGACTGAAGCTAGGAAACTAGCTCTGGGATAAAAAATGAAATCCAGTTACCAAAGATGGCAAGGGGTGAAGAAGAATAAAGGGAAAGAGAAAAAGAAATGAGAATATTGAAGGAAGAAAATTTGTTTTTTTTGTGACTAGGTTTTCCCCTTTTCCAAAATTTTGGATGGCATTATTAGGGAATTTTGGTATATGATTGAGGTCAAGAGAGTGGCACAGCTCTTTCCTAAATTTATGACCTTTTCCTATGGTAGCTATAATAATTTGAAGAGTTACTTAGTGGGGACAGTGCACAGTCAGTGAAGGAAGGTAGAGTGGGTACACATCCATGTGGTGATTGTAGTGTATGTAATAAGGTTAGAAACCTTAGTGGTGCTAAGATCAATGGCAGATACAAACCTATATAAGGTTTCCATTGTAATTCACAGGGAGTTATCTATATCATGGGTTGTGGTTGTGAGAAGGTATAATGGTACACAGGGCAAACAAAGAGGAAAGTTAAAGTCAGGGTGCTGGAACACTTGGGGAATATAAGTAAATAGAATTGTCCTAGCCCTGTGGCAGAGCATTTTGTTTCCATTCATGGGGGATCCCCAAAGGAGTTTGTTTTATAATGTACTGGCACATTTTAAGGATGAATTAAATAAACTTGAAGTAGAATGATCATAAATGTCATAACATTCCACCCTAGGGGTATGAATATTGACAGTAATTTAACTTTGTAAGCTTATATGTATATTGGTTTTAAACATATGAATGTGTTTGAATGTACAAAGTTTAGGTGAAATGCTTTTTGAATGCTACTGTAGGGATTTCATATGAAATTTGTATTTAAAAGTTACATAAAAATTATGAAACAATATTTACATTTGTTGAATGTTTATGAGAAGAAAATATATAGATTATTCTTAAATATTTGTATTTACTTTAGGTGATAAGAACTTACCTGCATTTTTTACCTTATGTGTGGCTTGGGATCTAGTTTAAGAGTGTATACTAATTTAGTGAATGACAAATTGATTAAATGATTTCAATTAACATTTGAAGTATAAATTTGAGGGATTTGTGGTATTTCAATATTACACTGAAGGTAAAATGCCGAGGTATCACAATACATGCACAGATTGAATTTTGCCCTTGGTTTTGGACTTTTTTTCCAGTTCCTGTTCCGTTTCTTGTATTAAGTGGGAACTTTCTTGAGGAAAACAGTGGTAGTCACATTTCTAGTGGAGTGGGCTTTAATATGCCCAAGTAAATCCTTTCCATGGTATGATTATTAGAACTTAATGCAATTAGCTATCCATTTATGGACTGTTTGGAGACTGGCTTGCCCTATTAACCCAAAAAAAGCCACTAGCAATTTCTCTGCTCTATTAGGGCCTTTTGTCCTGTCTAGATAGAACCTGACCTACATGTCCACATCCAGGGAGTGGAGGACTTGCTCTGCCCTGTTCTGTGGATTTTAGGTAGAAAACTGGATAGCTTGGTTTAAGGCAAGTTCTAGTACCACCTTAGGCATAAAAGATGGATTTGTTCTGACAGTGACCCTGTCCCTGTGGTTCTTTACACGTTGGCTTGCAGTAACAGCTGATGTAACCGCTATCAAGAAGATGGACTATTAGGTAAGCATTTTCAGAGAGGCAGTGGCAGCAGAATGGGATTCATTCTGGGTGGTCAAGGGAATCACTAATTTTAGAAAATTTCATGTGGTGGGGTGCAAGAAGACAGGTGGAGCACTACGCAGGAAAGCCGATATTACAGATGCATGTATCTTAATGGTAGAATAGGAAAGTCTTTGCCTAAAGAGGTCTGATAGGTACTGCAAGACTGAGCAGATGTTTACTTGAGCATGATTAGTGTCATTGCTGTGACACCAAGTGTCAAATAGTTCCCATTTTCCCAGGTATTATTTCCTGGCATTGGGCTTTTTTGCTTCCTTTAGGTTAGGATGTAGTCCTAGATGTCAAAACCCAATCTTCCAGGCAGTTAACTTGAGAGTGGATCGGTGGGGGTGGAAGATGGACTCCTCGGCTTGGCTAAGATCCATCTCCTGCAGGAAGGTGAGGAATCTCCCCTCACATAGTCGAGTGAGGGAGACCCAATATTACTTTGATCAGAAGGGAGATGCTAGGATCACGGTGGGGTCTGCTCACCCTGAATTTTGTTAGTACCCTGGGGATCAGGGTGTAAAGGCTGGAATGCACACAGAAACCAGTTTGTCCATGTAAAGGAGAATGCATCTATCTTCCAAGCTCCTGTCTGTTGTATTCTGGAGCAGAACTTCTATAGCTGCTTGTTCTGGAGAGAGGGCAAACAGCTCTACTGAGATGATCCCCCACTGTACAGACTTTTCCAAGAAGACTTCTCTTACAGAACCTGCTAGAATATTTTGGAACTGGAATACAAGAGGCTATGAGGGTTAGCCCCATCTCTTCAGCCAGTTTCCAACTTTTCCCAGTAAGGTTGCACAGCGGATAAGAAAGTTCCCTTGTTTATGTACCACACAACTGTGGTGTTTTTCTGTCCAGATTTGCAGTCTCCCTGGCCTTAAATTTTGTTGAAAAGCTTTTATGGCCAAGTAGACCATTGGCAACTCCTTTTGATTTGTATGCAACAACTTCTGCTCTGGAGAACAACTGCTCTGTACCTTCAGGGGATGTAAGTGGGCTCTCCAAGCTATGTATAAACTTGTCCATGGTAATGATCTTGTCTGTTTCCGGCAAAGTGAAATTTGCCCCTGGGTAGGCTGGGTTACTTGTATGGTGTTTTCACCACAGGAGTTCCTTTTTCAGGCATGAAAAGAGAGGAAAGTAGGGTTGCCAGGGGATGGGAATTATGTTCTCAAACATTTTTCAGAAACCATTGGTGTTTCTTTATGTGCAGCTTTGCAAACATCACGAGAATGCATGACAACTTATATCAATATCTACAGGAACTCTCTTGCAGTGACGAGCTGCTTTGGAAGCAGACCAATCAGGCAGCCTGCCAAGAAAGCAATCTTGTCTTGGAGAAAGAAGGCTTTCTGTTGAATAGATCTTTGCGTGATCCCAGAAAGAGGTTGAGGGAGAGTTTTGGATTTTTGAAGAACTGATGTTAAATCTATCTTCTGGAAAAAGTCTGCTGGGATCTGCAAGGTGTATAAAGGTCTCTAAATCCCTAGAATTCTGCAATGCTCCGAGAGGGAAATTAAGCATTTTGTGAAAAGTCTGCAAGCAGCAGATAATCCAAACGCTTAAGTACAGAACTGGAAGTGGGAGCCTGTTGCTACAAAACTGTAGGTACTTCCTGTTATGGAGACACGGAAGTAAGCATCCTTTAGGTCTATAATGACCATTCAGGCTTCTTGGGAGATCGTGGGCAGTAATTTCCTCAATGTAAGCAGTTTGAATTTTGGGTTAACCTGTTTAGGTCCGACAGGTCCAAGATAGGCCTCCAAATTTCCTCTTTTCTTGGTACTAGAAATATCCTTAAATAGAAGCTTCGTCCCTCTTGCTCTGGAGGCATAAACTGGATGGATCCTTGATGAAATAGCTCCCATGAGGATAGGTGATAAGACCACGAAGGTAAGTGGTAAACTTTCTTGTTCTTTTGGTGGTTTTGAAATGCCCAAGGAGGGTAGTATTTCTTGAAATTAACACAGTGCCCCTCTTCTCTCTGATGCTGAGAATCCACTGGTCCATGGTGATCGATTCTCACTGGTTTAGCAAACAGGACAGTCATCCTGCCAGAGTTTTGGAGGAGACAGAAAGGGGTAATGGAGGAGGGGGAAGAACAGTCACAGTTGCTCTCTGTACTGGGCAAGTTCTTTGGATCCCTCTGCCCTTTGTGATGGTTTACCCATGTCATAGATTGTCTTGGTATTTTCCCTGGGGAGGCCTCCCCTAGTCTTGTCTAGGTGGAAAAGGCCATGGTTTTGAAATGTAATTCCTAATGAACTTCAGGGCTGGAGATAGATAAAATTATTTCCTTGGTTCAAATTTACTTTCCTTTTTTTATCCAGTTACTCAAAAATTTGTTAAGCTGGTTTAGCTTTTACCTGATCTGACATGGTCCTAGGAGCAGGAGGTAGAGAGTCAGGGTGTAGATTTACATCTTCAAAGACATTATCAAATACACTACAAGGAAAAGCCAGTGGTCTGGGTGAAAGTCTAGCAATTCCCTGTAATGGGGGTCAGGGTCCTGGGAAAGCCTCCTTCATTCTATGTAGAGTATCCCTGAAGGAAAAGTCTTCATGGCAGAGGCGAAATAATGTGCCATCAGGGTCCAAGTTTGAAGTGGAATAAAAACAACTGTAGAGTTATAATAAAATCAAACCTTAAAAAAACAATACAGCCAGAGTCCAAGCAACTTCCCAAACAAAAAATAAGGTACAAAAAAAAGGACCTTTATTTAGAGCTTTCGTCCTCACACAAAAAGGACTTCATCAAAATGTCCCATAATACCATACGTTGCAATTTATATGATTTGGAATGTGACTAACTGCTTGTAAGATTTTTAAAGACAAAATACAATGACTAAATACATAAAAATTTGACAAACACTTAAATCAACACAAGTCTTGTATGAACTTAAAAATGAACTTTAAAAAAATCACCCCTTTGGTGAATCTTTACTGTAGATTAGCTACTCTCAACTTCAAAACAGCCCGAATAGATGCATAATCATTAACTCCAGGGTAATATATGACATGTAGCTAAAGTTGCCTTCTCAGTTCTTTATTCTCCAATGCTGTTTTAACATCCCCACCTCAGTGACTTAACCCAAAATTGCAAATTTAAACTTTGAAAAAGACAGACAAGTAGTGGAGTGCTTAAAGCAAGTATTATTTTAACTGCTTAGAAACAATAACATTGTTCATATATTCTTTTACAAAGGCTGCATTCAGTTTTCCCTACATAAAATGCAGGGCATCCTAAACAATTAGCAAGATACACCACTAGTTTTGAATGACAGTTGCCTCTGGAAAAATATACTTTAGAGTGAACACTTTTCTAAAACCAATTTTTTCTCTACAAGAATAAATGAGCACACATTGCAAGTACCACACTTTACAGTACCTTTTTCATGTTTAAATTCCTGATTTAACCCTCCCTCAAACAATTTTTTCATGTTGAATCCAGCCCTGTGAATGAACAGGGGTTCTCCCCATAGGTCATTAAGCACATTAGGACTAGTCTTAAAAATGTTTTTTTTTTTTTAATATTCTTATTTCAACTGAAAACTATATTGAACTAGAGCTTTTTCAAAGTTTGTTTTGCTAATGGGGCCTGGACATTAGGGGCTAACTTAATACTCAATAATGGCTCATGTCTAGCACCCCATTCACTTTCTACTTTATGTCTAATACTTTGCACCAGGGAGCTAGGATAACCCCTGGCTAAAAACATATTAACCACCTTGTCGAGTTCTGACCCCAGATCTTCATGGTGAGAGGCCATCCTTGCTATATGTATACACTGTCTTTTCACCAAACTTTTCTTTTGGGCTAGAGAGTGACAGCTCAAAAAATGGAGATACGAGTTGCTAAATCTTGATTTTCTATATACGTAAATCTAAATCCTCTGTTGTTGTTGCGTCTTTCGGCTTTTCCCGGTTAGGGGTCGCCACAGCAGAACTCCGGTCCGCTAATGATTGGTAGTTGATTTTTTACGTGCCGAGTTACCAGTCCTGATGCACAACCTTCAATGAAGGTATGCCCATTCACGCATGTCTCCACGCAGAAGACTCTCTAGCTGAGAATCGAACCAGACAGCGTCTTACTGTGAGGCAACAACGCTACCGCAGCACCACCACCGCGGGAAATCTAAATCCTCTGTCAGTGTGAGAAATGAAAGTGTCGAGATAATCTCATCCTTACCAACACAAGTAAATTTTGCATAGTAGTAGTATTCAAATACTCAAACTTGGGTATCTGCATTTCAGACGCACTCCAAAGAACAAATATACCGTCCAAAACCCTTACATACAGTCTTATGTTAGTAAAGAACTCGGAATTAAACACAAAGTTGTTCTCTCAGTCAAGTAAAACATTTGCAAAAATGGGGCCACAAGAGGCCCCCACAGCAACACCTCTATTCTTCAAAGTAAATGAAGTTCTTTTTTTAAGACCATACTCAAGTTCTAAAATTAAACTAATCTTACCATTTGAAAATGTGCTATACTGGACAATACTGTTATAAAAGGCCTCTAATCCTTCTTCCTTAGGGATGACCGTAAATAAGTCCATGACATCTATTGTAAAAAAAAAAAAAGATGCGTTCCTGATCCCATAATTCAGCATTTAATTGCCCTAAAAATCCCAAGAGTCTATAATCAAATGCAGAACTTCTTTATATATTGGTTTTAACCACCTACACACAAACTGCCAGGGGGTAAGTTTTTGACCCCAGGGCAGCCACTATGGGTCGAAATGGATGGTTCATATTCTTATGTATTTTGGGAATGCTGAATATAGTTGGAATTGTAGGGTTCTCTACTTTAAGGGTGTTACATAATTCAGGACTTGTTTTTTGATCTAACAAATATTCTAAGAGTCAGTTCTTTGGTTGTTGTGTCTTTCGGCTTTTTCCAGTTAGGGGTCGCCACAGCAGAACTCCAATCCGCTAATGATTGGCAGTTTATTTTTGCATGCAGAGTTGCCAGCCCTGACGCACAACCTTCAAAGAAGGTATGCCCATTCACGCACATCTCCACGCAGAAGACGTTCTAGCTGAGAATCAAACCGGACAGCGTCTTACTGTGTGGCGACCACATTAACACAGCACCAATTCTTTGGGAAGATATTTCATTCCTCGATACATGTGAATTGGTTTCACTATCCTCTAACATACCAGACATAACATTAGAATAAACTGATTTCAAAAAGCACCATACTTCCCCCCTTACTGGGTTTCATTATGCAGAGGGTCTCGTCATTTCTCAGAGACAAACAGTTCTCTCTTTTTTAAGTTGGAATGAAAAACGAATTACTAACTAGCAGACTAAGCAATAAATACCTTCAGAAACTGCTTTCTCAAAGCTGTTTAGTAAAGGTTGCAATGGTGGGTTAGACGTGTTTTTTTCTTAACCAATTCCTCTTTTCTGGAGGTATTAATTTATCTTGTGATTCCTCAAAACAGAGGGCTAAACTTAATTTTCAAATAAGTTTTAATTCCACTATGGCGTCAGCTACATTAAACTGTTTGGAAGGTACAAACTTCAAACCTTTCTGAAAAAGTGAAAAATGTTCTACCATGATGAAAGAGAATATACCATTTTCATGTTTGTAAATCCCTTCTGGTTCCTCATTTATTAGCTCCAATGCTTTGAAAAATCTCATCAGGGATCCGGCCCCGGATCTACCTGTCTTTTCTGGTGATTTGCTAGCCTTTATGACCTCCTTGGGGGGGAAAATTGTTATGGGCATCACTAAAATGTAAAGTCCCTTCATTTACCCCATCTACACCATTATATTATTCATCTCCAGTACCTGCACTGGAAGTCACCTTATTCCTAATTCTTCAACACTCATTTTTAATGGGTATGCCTCACTGTTTGCATACTGTTTAATGTCTCTCTCTCCAATTTCTTTTGCTTTCATGTAAAAGGCTTTATTGCACATTTTCTCAACATTATAAACAACTTTAACAAAATCCTTCCCACTGTTCAAAAATTAAATCAGCCTAAATGTCACTGTTCCATTTTGCAACCTCTAAGCAATACATTAATACTGACTTCACTGCAACTTATAAACATTTCCATAACTTCAAAACAATGTCGGTCAAACTTTTATAAATTCCCCATACATTTCATCATTCATATCCAGTCCCAAAAGAAATTTAAACACATGTAACCCTCGAGATACAATTTGTAAATGTAAGCATCTTAAATGTCTGTTGTCAACTCGTAAAGATTTAATTTTAAACAACTTTTTTCCATAGCTCAAACCATTTCTTTAAGAAAACTAAAAGTGCTCACATTTTGGTTAACAGTCCGTTCTCTACTTGGTTCACTAACACCATTAAAATTAAACGTTTTATCAAGTAAACAGTGTGAGGATGTGAGGTATTGCCAGCTATGTCAGAAGTAGGGTAGCGGATGTGTAACATATGCCAGCACAGCTATGTCATTTGTATATGAAACGGATTTGTACAGATGTTTATTTTGAAAAATGTACTTGTAAAGCTGATTGGGTTAAAAATGTACCAACAGTGGGTCCTGCTGACAGAAAATATACATGCATGTAGTAACTGATTAAATGTATGCACTGTAACTGTTGAAATGAATACATTATAACAAAGGATACTGGAAGAGAAGAGGTCAATCTCAATACACTTGACTGAGAAATAAGACATTAAATTCCTGGATATAGGCCATAAAGACGTTATCTCACAGTTTTGAATGAAGCCAGAGATGCAGTATCTATAAGAAGCAAGGTTTGTTAGTCTTTGTAGGAGGAGCAGAATTTTGCAACTGTTTTATGACTTACAGAAGTTGCTCCAGATCTGAGCAAAGCTCTTGTGTGCATTGACATGTAGGTACTAAATCCTGGTAGTTTCTAGCAATGAGGGGTTGCACAGGAAACAGAAGTCAGACGTATGTGATGTCATTCTGTACAGAAATAATGTTATATCAGCAGAGACTAAAGTCTTATTGTAGTCCGTTTCTTGTAACCTGACAAAGAAGGATCTCTCACCTACTTCATCTTGCCCTGCTCTAGTAATCTATTAGTCAGTTATTTTAATATTTCCTGTGATTGAAACTCTGGTGTATAGACATTTCATATTTTCATGCTCTTTTATTATTATTAAATATATTTAAACTTTTCATTGTGGCTGGTCCTTTAGAGGGTATTTGCATCTATTGGTGACAGTGTTGCCACTCCTGACACCTGGCTGTTTGGGCAACATTACCATTTGTAATGATATTAATTTCACTCAGTATAATTGGGTACCCTTGCAAGACCCTTAGGTAGCTGGCTTTGTAGTGTCTGGTGGTAGTGACAGCTACCTTACAGTCTGGGCAGAAAGGTACACAGTGGGTAAATCTGTACCAGCCCTTCCCAGGGGAAAGTGGGTGTGTGTCTGTGTGCCTGTGTGTCTGTGTGCCTGTGTGTAGCTACACCAAGCACTAGCTTCACAAAGAGTAGTTGTGAACCTGGCTTGGGCATTCAGCTGAGGACTTGGCTATGCAGCTGTGCCAGTGGGGAGCCTTACTGGGGACCTGGGGAGGGGGACCCAGACTCCAGCCTGAGTGTGTTCCCCGTGTGCTCTTAAGGGAAACTGTGCTTAATGCAGAGAGCTGCATCTAGAAATACTGGGTGTATCCATTTTTGTTCCAAGTGAATGTCCCTCTCCAGTGCCAGTAGTGAGGATTCAGGTTCCTTGACTACTGGCCTATAGAGGTAAAAGTACAGTTGTGTACACTTACCATAAATGTAGATGTTCAAGTGTATTCACTGTTGCAGTCATCACATTTGGGTTACACTGCTTGCACTAACCCTCAGTCAGCCTGATTATCAGAGTCTTGGGTCCTGTGTCAGTTGCTGTTTCATCTTCCGTGACGTCAGGTAGTCAGGGGTATAAAGCATGCAGCAGACGCCATTACATCAGTTTTTATACATACAAAAAGCTTTTTAGCATAGTAAAGGTTTAGCCAAAAGAAGTCAGGGAGCTGGAGGGAGGGTAACCAGGACTGCAACAGTGAATACACCAACATCTACATTTATGGTAAGTGTACACAACTGTACTATGTTCTTCATGTTTCACTGTTGCAGTCATCACATTTGGGTACATTCCCAAAGCTAAGGATGGGAGGAGGCATTTAGATAGCATTAGGACCAGCTATAAAGCCCTGCAAGACTGCAGTGGCAAAGCCAGCTCTGGATTTAGAGAAAATTGGTAAATGGTAATGCTTGGTGGAAGCCTGTACAGAAATCCACATAGCAGCTTCTAAGATGTCCCTGGTAGGTACACCTCTGTATAAGGCTGTAGAGGTAGATGCAGCCCTAGTTGAATGGGGTCTAATCCCCTGTGGGATAAGTTTTCCATGGTGCTTATAGCAGAAATGAATGCAATGGCCTATCCATTTAGAAATGGTTTGCTTTGAAATAGCCACCAGCAGTTGTTAAGATTTCCTTTGAGGTTTAGCCCTGTCCAAGTAAAATCTAAGTTGTCTGTGCACATCTAAGGAGTGCAGTTATCCTTTCCCCTTTGTTCTGTAGATTAGAAAAGAAGGCTGGCGAATGAATGGACTGATCAACAGCCACACTGGATACCACCTTGGGCATGAAGGAGGGATTGGTCCTGAGGGACACCCTGTCCGCATGAAAGATTATGAAAGGCTCCACTGCCATAAGGGCCTGTAGTTCAGATACCCTTCTTGCTGAAGTAATTGCTAAAAGGAAGGCCGTTTTCCAAGAAAAATTTTAACGCCACTCTTTGGGTACATATCCTGTAGTAAGGCTGAGATTGAACAGTAGTTTTATGTTTGGGTTTAGCTCTTCTTGGAGTTCATGTAGGACGCAGCCCGGGACACCGCCTGGTCCCACTGATGCTATGTTTTTTGCTTTGGAGAGGGCGGCTCTTACCTGAGCATCTGAGATGTCAGGGGGGCAGCACTCTGCTGGGATAGATATTTGCCCTTTTGGTGGGAGGGGGGCAGAAGTGTGCGCTGAACCTGTCAGCTAGGCTGCTGGCAATGTCTGTGGGTTCAGTGTATTTTTTTGCATTTTGGACTAACTAAGCATATCTGGGAATTCCCACCCAGATTCCTAACATAACTAAAGAAAGCCTTGTGATTATCCTTAGTGTCCTGTGCAATTTTTCTCTCGAAGCTGGCCTTAGATGATTTTATGAGTGCCCGTAGTTTTTTTGCTAATACTGATCAGAGATGCCTTCCCTTTTTGGGATTTTGCTCTATCATGTAGTAGCTTCCACATTCTATTGTATAGTTTTGTTTATGGCTGGGGTCCACCAGACAGGACGCCTGCCTTTGGAGGATTGGATCTTGGTTTTAATTTGGGATTGCATGATCCATGCATTCCTGAAGGTGTTCATAGAATGCGTTTATAAAGGATTCTGCGGTCTGGGCCGTATTTTCCACAGGCCCAGGGGCTTTGAAGGATTCCACCTCTGTTTTGAGGAGTGTGAAATTTGCTTTAGAAAAGTTTTTCACTGTGGTTTTATGGGCAGGGTTGGGTCGGGATGTGAATATCCAGTGAGATTATTTTATGGTCTGATCTTACCAGTGAGGGATACACTTCTGGTCTGGAGCATAGAGCCTCCATGTTGGTGATGATCAGGTCCAGTATGTTTTCCCCTCTTGTGGGAGTGGTAACAAGTTGTTCCATAGCATTTGAGTTTATAAATTCTAGGAACCTTTGGGCTAGGGTGTTGGAGCTAGAGTAATGCTCCCAGTCTATGTTTGAGTAGTTGAAGTCGTCCAATATAATGGTGTTTGGAGAGACCTTCATATTTTCCAGTGTTCTCAGGAAGGCCGAGTGGGGTTCCTGAGTTTGGGAGGGTGGTCTGTAGCAGGCTATAAACAGTCAGGCAGTTTTACCCACTGTTCGTTGCACACGTATAGTCTATGATGCTTCGTGCTGTGCCACCAACCTGGAGGTGTGGGTATCTTTGACGAATATCGATACTCCCCCCCCTCCTTTTGTGGTTCGGTCCAAGTTTTGGGGCCAAAAAGCATGGTATGAGGTATAACCTGGTAGTGCTGGGGTGCTCTCGGGAGCCTTGAACCAGGCTTCTGTTACTGCACAGATATCTATGTTCTCCATGCTAAGGAGAGTTTCGAGTGCTTGCATCTTGAGGTTTAGACTTCTGGCGTTGAGTAGCATTACTCAGTTTCTTATCCCTTGTGATACCTATGGAGGTGGGTTTGTCTTTTGAGCCTTGCCTAAAAAAGGCACTATGGGGGTGGCAAGAGCCTTTGCCAATATCCGAAATCCCAGGGGTGACAGATGCAAGTCGTCCCTAGCGAAGCATCGTGGCTTGTCGAGCATATCATCCCAGGCTGACAGGCATTGGATCCCCTTTGAATGACACCAATACTTAAGCCAATTGTTGAAATTGATCTCGTCTTCATATTGTGGCATCATTCTTGGTGAGGGTAAGATGCTACTCAAGGTCAGGGTCATACCGGCCTGCTCAGAGAGCTCCTCTAGGTCTCTTTTCATGTAGTCCAGGGAGGTACGTTTCAGGTCATTCACACCAGCATGGAGAATGACAGAGTCATAATTGTACTTGCCTTGGAGTGACCTGAGTGCTTGTGTTATGTGGCGGATCCTAGCGCCAGACAGGCAGCTCACCGTGACCTTCTTGTTCAGCCTGGTGAGCGGGACGTCAGTGTGCCTGACGATAGAGTCACCTATTACAAGTGTATCAGGTGTGTTGTTTAGCCTTAAGGGCGGTGACTGTTCGGCACACTGGCTTTGTGAGCTATGTGTTGCACGTGTTTTGTTTTGGGGTAGCGGTTGCTTGGGTGTCCACTTTGGAGGTCTCTGCTGCTTAGGCAGATTTTTATTTAGAGCCTCCGAGTATGTTTTTGTAGGTTTGGTTTGCGGTCGTGGTAGGTCTATGTGAGACTGGAATTGTAGTGAGTGTGGTTTCCTTCTCCTCCTGACTGGTTACGCCAGTACTCAGTTGAGAGAGGTTAGCCTCCAGTTTGGCTATATGGTTGCATCTCTCACATGTTGGAATTTGTTGGGAGGAGGAAAGGGTTGTCTGTGTACACGAGGCAGTTGTAACATTGCCTCAAGATTCCCAGATTCACCAGCTGAACCAGAGAGGAGATTGACAATTGACCTTTGGACATGCTAGAATAGTATTGGGAATTCCTTTATAATTGAAAAAAGGAAGATACTCAAGAGGAGTTTGTGAGGGTGTAGTGCTTTTAATTTTTTAGTGCCGACTTATATAATTGCTTTAGTGAGCAAGTGCTAGGCTTTAGAGTAGGAATAGGGTGTTTATTATGAGAACTAGATCAGTTCTAAGGGAAAAAGTGAAGAGCAGACTTTGTGGAGCCGAAAATGGTTTAAACCCAATAAAGCGGAGCTGCGCTATGTGCAAAATCGCGCAAAGCCGCGCCAAAGTGGGTTTTCTACAGGGGGACTTTAAAGAGCTAAAAATTGGCCCAAAACGGCCAATAGACTACCAGATTCCTGTGCTGGGAACACTCCTCCAAGGATAGATAGGCTGCTCTAAGCTCCCCACTGCCACTGGTGAACAAAGAAGCCTCCCTTTATCCAAGAAAGGAAATGGGCAACAGGAACTTTCCAAAAGTCCAGAATACAGCAAAGCCTGTATTTGGACTACTCTAGGTCAGGAAAGACAGGAAACAAGGATAATTTTTTTGTTTTCTTTTTTGCAACAAACAGCAGGAAAATGCAATAAATATGTAAGCCATGGCTAGTCTGCAGAGGGGGTAAGAATGGGTACCCCCCCTGCTTGTTTATGTACCACATAACAGTGGTGTTGTCCGTCCTTACCATTAATTGTCCTGGAAGAATGTGGTCCTTGAAGGCTGCCAGAGCATTCTGTACAGCTAACATTTCTTTTTGACTGATATGTAGGTGCATTTGACTTGGGTTCCATTTGCCCTGAATGCACTTCTCTGCCAGGTGAGCCCCCCTGCATAGTCTGATGCCTCTGTTAGGGTTTGGGCGGCAGGGGGTACAGTGAATGGTAGTCTCTTGTTTTGGTGGCAGGCCTCTGCCCACCAAAAGAACTAACTGTAGGCAAGATATGATAGGGATCATTGCTTCTAGATCCTGAGAATGTTGACACCACAGGCTTTTTAGATACCATTGTAGTTTCCTCATATGCAGTCTTATATATGGAATTAGTAGAATGCAGGAGGCCATGAATCCCAAGGCTTGCAGTATTTGGCTTGCAGATAAGCAGGGTTTTTGTGGCCATTAGTTTGAAAGAAGTTGTCAAATGAATTTGTTTCTCTGGCGTGAAGAAAGCCATCTGGGAAGTTGTGTTAAAGCTTGCACCCAGGAATATAATTTGTTGACAGGGTACAAGATATGATTTCTTTTCATTTATGGTGTACCCCAGACAAGTTAGCACCTTTTGTACAAATGCCAGATGATTCAAAAGTATGCCCTGGCTTTCTGCCTGAATTAGACAATCGTCCAGGTATGGGTATATTTGAATATTTCTTTGCCTGTAAAATGCAATGACTGGACTTTCTGAATACCCTAGGTGCAGTAGATAAGCCAAAGGGCAGTGCAGACAACTGACAGTGCATGTAGCCTGCTTTGAAGCAGAAGTATCTTCTGCAAGATTCCCCGATTGGGATGTGCAGGTAGGCTTCTTTTAAATCCAGTGTTGCCAACCAGGCATCTTTGCCTAGGATAGGAAGTAACTGGTGAAGAGTTAGCATCTTGAATTTTGGAATCATCAAAAAGGTGTTTAACATAAAAAGGTCCAGGATAGGACACCAAGAGTTGTCTTTTCTGGGTACCAGCAAAAGTCCCGAGTAGAAACCTTGTCCCTTTTCCTCTTCTGGTACAGTTTGAATAGCCTTTATGCTTGAGAGAGAGAGAGAGAGAGAGAGAGAGAGAGAGAGAGAGAGAGAGAGAGAGAGAGAGAGAACTTGCTTTTGAGCCTCTGACCAACGGTTTGGGGTTGGTAACTTGTGGAAGAGAAATCTGTATCCTTGGGAAACTAAAACGCATTTGTCCTGGGTAATGAGTTCCCAGTTTTTTGCCTGCAGAACAATCTTTCCCCCAAAGGAACAGTCAGTTGGAAGTTTTAAAGTTAAGTCATTGAGATGGTTTACCATAAGGTGGAGTCTTACTACTCCCCGAATTGGAAGTGGGAGCCCCCCACTATTTAGTCCTGTGCGTACCCTGGGACTGAAGCCTGGGCGTTCTGCTGGTTCTGGGTTTGGACTGAGAAGTCCTGGAAGGAGCAGGAAAATACCAAGAGAGCCAATGCCTACTAAATCTTGGAGGTTGTACTTGTAGGAAATCTTTAACAGTTTGCATAAATTTAGCTTTTTCCTCCATCTTTTAAAGAACTTCTTCTGCTTTGTTGCCAAACAGGTGGTCCTGACTTAAGGGAGCATCCACCAATTTAGCTTTAACATGATCAGGCAAAGATTGTTCCTTAAGCCAAGCATGCCTTCTAAGTACAGACCCAGTAACAGCAGCCCTGCAAGATGCCTCTAGTAAATCAAAACCACATTGCAAAGTATGCTTTCCAACCCGTTCAGCAGAATGCAATAAATCCTGAAAATCCTTATGCTGCTGATACTTTAACATATGAAACTGTCAGTTTAAGGCCCTAATGGCCAAAGTTGAAGTGTATACTTTCTTACCCCATCTATCCAGCGCCCTGGAGTCTATCAGAGGGGGTAGGATTTTTAGTAGTAGCCTTGATGCCCTTGGGTCCCTGTGACATGGTCTCAGGATTCGCAGCAGGATTTTTAAAAAGGAACTTGAGAGAGTCAGGAACCCTGTAATATGTATCAGGTTTTCTGGAGCAGGAGTTCAAGAGTCAGGGGGTCAAGCTAGATTCAGAAAAGGCATCAACAATGTCTAGTACAGAAGGGATAGCTAAAGGCCTGTGCTGGGGGAGGAGTAAGAAATCCCTAAGCCTCTTTTTAGAATCAGAGTAATCCTGGCTTTCCCAACAAAAGTGCTCCCTAAGAGTATGCAGGTTTTCACCAAAAGAGAAATCCTCTGGGGGGGCGGAGGGAAAAGAATCCTCTGCATCAGAATCCTCAAAGGTAGATAAGGGTAAATCCCCGTCATCAGGGGAAACAGAAATTTCAGAATCCTGGTCAGAAGTATCATAAGCAAACTCAGTTCTAGGTCTCTTAGAGGGGGGAAGATTGGCTTCCCCTGATTAAAGTAATAAGGTCTTCGTCCATTTTTTTTTTTTTTTTTAGGTATAAAGGCCTGACCAGGGCGTCTGTTTTCTAGGCATAGTTCGACTTTTAGGCCTTGAAGAAAAAGATGGCATCTGTTTAATATGCAAGTCAGTTGGCCTGAATACACCCTCAGAAGCCGGTGCCTGCATAGCAGCTCTGGACCCATTCAAGGTAGAGACATCCGCAGGTTCCACAGTTGAAGCATCCCACGGCATACCGGACTCAAAATGGGTCTCAGTAGAGGCCTGCGAATCTGAAGTAGCAGGTATCAGGGGCTGCGAAAGCACCTCACAGTACTGAACTGGCTTAGAAGCATAGTCTGCAGCTTTGGACCTGGGCAGCCTCAGTCTATCTTTGCGTTTTTTCAGAATGTCAGTAGTCGGATGGCTTACCGAAGACATATCTGGATAATTGAACACAGTACCAAAATATTTAGTAGCGTAAATATACAGACGACTGATAGTTTGTTGCTTAAATAAGGCACAAAACAGACAGCGAGATACGTCGTGGTCAGGGCCTAGGCAAGGAATACAGTACGAATAAAATCTTTGAGAGGTATTTGCTTTCCACAAGAAATACAATTATTGACTTTTACTGACATCGGTTTAGAGCAAGAAAAAGTTTCCCAAACAGGGTACTTGGCTTTAGTGGAAGACTTCGGTTCTGAAACTCAAAAACAAAAATTTCAGGAGTCGGCCGACCGGCACCACATGGCAAGAAAGACTGATGTAATGGCATTGGCTGCATGTTTTATACCCCCACGACTACCTGACATCATGGAAGATGAGACAGCAACAGACGCAGGACCCCAAGACTTTGACAAGCAGGCCGACTGAGGGCTACTGCAAGCAGATAACCCAAATGTGATGACTGCAACAGTGAAACACGAAGATCATCATCACAGCTGGTAACACGTTTTATCTCCAGAACTTTGAGCAACAAACGTTTTTGTGTTAGATACACACCCCTGTGCTCCAAATGCCAGTCCCTTTTCATTTAAATGTTGGGCTGGTAAAGAAGTTGCAGCTGCATAATTATAAACAGTACCTTTGTTTTTATCTTCCAGAAAGCCTTCCGTTTGAGTGCTGCAAATTGTTTCAGTGCTCTGTGTACAGTCATAAGTGACACAGATGACATTTTCTACTGGTTTAAAAGAAAAAAAAACACAAACATTTGATCCTGGTCCATTTCCAGTTCTTGGTTCAGACAGGGAGGAAACACCACCTCCTTCAGCTCCTGAAGAATTAACCCAATAATTGCCAGCAAAAATTGCAGCAGAAGGTACACAACTGTTAATAGCTGCTAAGCCTCCAGAATCTTGTGAACACAGTTCTAGTAGTTGTGTTAATTTCCTTTTATAATAGTAAGTTCAGACTGAATTTGAGCAATTTCCTGATGATGAACAGGAGGAAATGACTGATGGAAATCCATCCAGGGAAGCCATAATCCAGCTCCAACCACAAAAATAACCAGGAATAAAAAAACAAGTATAGCGTTATAATAAAACAAAACCTTCTTGTTTGGGAAGTTCCTTGGACTCTGGCTCCAGTGTTACATTACTTGAAGTCTGAAGTGGTAAGTCCCCAGAGTAAGACAATTCCTCCTCATCCTCTGAGCTACAAGTATCGTCCTTTCGATAAGGAGCAGAGTAGTAGTTTTTGAGGAAAAGGAAGGGCCTTGGAGGCGTCAGAGTGAGAGGAGTCTAAATTTTGTGAAGGCCATAAAATCCTGTGCTATTTAAGAATGTTTTGGACTTCAGTCTGAGAAGTGATCAGAGGTGGTGGTGAAGCAATGAAAGTGACTTTGGTTAAGATTGCCCGCTTTAAAGGGGGCGAGTGGAGAATGCTGACTAACCTCTAACCCGACCAATGAGTGAGCTATGGTGATAGTCACAGGCCACAAACCATGGTGGCCTCCCGAGGGGTTGAACCAGAGGTTTGGCCTAGGAGTCATTGGACCAGCATGGCTGCAAAGGTGCCTCTTCTAGGTCAGCTGACTTAAGACCTACAGTTTCTGTAATATCAGGGTCCTTTGCCTTTTTGTTTTTTTTTTGGAATGATGCTAGCAGACACCATAGTCTGTGAAGGCCCTGCAGTAGCAGGGGGATTTAGTTGCCACTGAGGATGCCAAAGTGGCTGCACTCCATATGGGCAAGTACCTCTGCCTACATTTGAGAGCCTTTGTACAAAATTTTGCAAATTCAACAGTTAGAAACATTGTACTAACCCCAAGCAGAACAGGAAAAACTAATTAAAATCTTATTGCAGGATTTGCTTCCCACACGTCAAGGAATTAACTATTTTTGAACATTAAATTTGTAGAGAAATTTACCCAGTTGGGTTCTTATCTGACTGGAAAAAAAGGTAATTCTTTTGTAAACACAAGCACACAAAATGCAAGCATATTGAAAGTACAGTTTTGTACCTACCATAAATGTAGAAGTTCGAGTGCTAATACAGCTGCAGTAATCACATATGGGTAGAATCCCAAAGCTACGCACAGGGTGGTAGGCACTAGGTGGAACTGGGATGAGCCAGAATGCCCTGCAACACAGCAGTGGCAAAGCCTGCTCTAGTTTTAGAATACAAAGGCAGGTGGTAGTGTTTTGTGAAGGTATGCACAGAACTCCAAGTGGCTGCCTCCAAAATATCTTTGGTAGGAACTCCTCTGAGGAAGGCTGCAGAGGTAGCTGTGGCCCTGGTGGAGTGGGATCTGATGCCTGTAGGGACAGATTTCCCATGATAGGAGTAACAAAATCGTATGCAGTGGCCTATCCATTTTGAAATTGTCTGTTTGGTAACAGGCTTCCCTTGAGCTCCTACAGCATAGGACACAAAGTTGTTCTGATTTCCTGAAAGGCTTTGTTCTGTCCAAATAATAACGTAGCTGTCTATGGATGTCTAAGGAATGTAGCAGCCTTTCCCCTTTGTTTTGAGGATTGGGGTAAAAGGTAGGTAAGTGTATGGCTTGATTTAAAGCTACCCTGGATACCACTTTAGGCATAAATGACGAGTTGGTTCGAAGGGAAACCCTGTCCTGATGGAAGATGAGAAAGGGCTGCACAGCCATGAGGGCTTGTAGTTCCGAAACCCTACGAGCTGAGGTCATGGCCAGAAGGAAAGCGGTTTTCCAGGACAAATATTGCAAATCTGTTGAGGCAGCTGGTTCAAAGGGAGGTAATGTTAATTTTTCTAGAATGTAATTAAGATCCCAGGCTGGCACTGGTTGTTTTCTTGGTGGTCTTATATTCTTAGCCCCTCTGAGGAACTGTCTTAACAGTGGGTGAGAATAATGGTGGATCCGTGTTGAATTCTGCAGAAATGGCTGAGGCATGGATTTTTATGGAGGAAAATGAAAGTCCACTGTTCAGCAGCTCAGCTAGATACTGTAATACCCAAGGCAAATTCAGTGTTCTAGGATCCTGGCCTTTTTTCTCATTCCAAGAGCAAAACAGTTTCCATTTTGCAGAGTAAGCCTTTCTAGTAGATGGCCTTCTGGCCTCCAGAATGACGTCCTGCACCTCTTTGGGGAGTAGGGTCTGTTGTGGTGTTAAGGAATTTTCCATGCAGCGAGATTGAGTGTTTTCAGCTGACTGTGAAGAGTTTTGTAGCTGTGCAGAGTCAGCAGAAGAGGCATTAGAGGTAGAGGCCAGGGAGGATTATGTCTTAGGCTCCTCAGGAGAGGGTACCAGTGCTGTCTTGGCCAGTCTGGAGCAATCAGTATCATCTTCGGTCTGTCTGCTCTTGCTTTCAAGAGCACCTTGGACAGAAGAGGCAGAGGTGGGAAAGCGTACACTGTCCATGCTGTCCAACTGAATGAAAGGGTGTCCACTCTCCAGGCCTTTGGATGAAAGGTCCTTGAACAAAACTTTTCCAATTGATGATTCCTGTGGGAGGCGAAGAGATCTATGTCTGGCCTCCCCCACGCTTGGATTATCTTTGTAAACACCTGAGGATGCAACTTCCATTCATGCGGATCTGTCATATTTCTGCTTAGATTGTCTGCCAGCGTGTTTTCCAACCCTGGCAAGTACTGTGCTTGAAGTTCGATTTGCCATTCCAGAGCCAAGTTCCAAAGTGTCATAGCTAGTCTGCACAGGGGGTAAGAATGTGTTCCTCCTTGTTTATGTACCACATTACTGTGGTGTTGTCTGTTCTTATCAATAATTGTCCTGGATGCAGGAGGTCCTTGAATGCTATAATTGCATTTATCACTGCTAGCATTTCTTTTTGATTGATGTGAAGGTGCTTTTCCTTTTGGGACCATTTGCCCTGAATGCACCTGCCTGTCCTGTGTGCCCCCCAGGCATAATCTGAGGTGTCTGTTGTGATGACTTGATTTGCTTGAGGCTTGCAGAATGGGAGACCTGTGTTTGACATGCTTGGGCCCACCATAGAAATTCCTTTTGCAAACATGGAATTATTGGTATTATTGTTTCCAAATTGTGGCTGTGTTGAGACCATAGGTTTTTTAGGTACCATTGAAGTTCTCATATGCAACTTTGCACATGGGATTAAAAGAATGCAAGATGCCATGAAGCCCAGAGCCTGCAGGATTTTCCTTACAGTAAGCCTGGTACAATTTGCTAGTACTTTGAAGTACTGAGTTAGTTGCCCCTGTTTTTCTGGCGTAAGGTAGGCCGTCTGGGTGTGTGTGTCCAAGTTGGCACCCAGGAAAGTTATTTTCTGAGATGGTGTTAGCCTGGATTCCTCTTTGTTGATTGTGTATCCCAGAGAATTCAGTAACAGTGTTGCATAAGCCAGATGTTCCAGAAGTATGTGCTTGCTGTCCGCTTGGATCAGGCAGTCGTCCAAATAAGGGTAAATTTGTATCCCTTGAAGTCTGCAGTAGGCAATTACTGATGCCAGGCATTTCGTGAATACTCTGGGCGCAGTAGAAAAGCCAAAGGGCAATGCAGAGAATTGATAGTGGATTGAACCTGCAAGAAATCTGAGGTATCTTCTGCAACTTTGTCTGATTGGGACATGCAGGTATGCCTCCTTGAGGTCCAATGTTACCAGCCAAAACTCCTTGCCCAGCATGGGAAGAAGCTACTGTAATGTGAGCATCTTGAATTTTGGTACGAGTAGAATGTATTTAGGATGGATAAGTCCAAAATGGGTCTCCAATCGGTTCCTTTCCTTGGTACCAGGAATAGTCTGGAATGACAGGGCGTGGCCAAGGATGAACACAGGATAGCAGCAGATTTCTTCAGCTCCACCAATTTCATTACACTGACAGGAATTACTTAAAAAATTAATTTTTGAAGTAATTTTCTTTCTAAATATGTTTGTTTTATATAGTTCTTGAACTATATCTAAAAAAGAAAGGAAATTTTAACAATATTCCTGTCAGAAATCACTTTGGAAATTTTCCTGTCAGTTTATCAGTCTGAAATGAGTTCCAGTAAGACAAATTCTCAAGACTCCAGCATCAAGAAAGAACTTAAGTCTCTGATAACTATAATCCAGCAACTTACTGCTAAAATGGATAAAATGGATACTAAAATAGATACCTTCATAGAAAAAACTACAAAACAAATAGACTTGTTACATATAGACCTGCAACAACAGAAGATCCAGATGACAGGCATAGAAGAAGCTGTGAATGACATGGAAAATAGAATCCAAGAAGAGGAAATCAACATTGAGTTTCTGCTGAAACAAAATACACATTTACAAACAAAGCTGGATGACCTGGAAAATAGATCTAGGCGAAATAACATTAGGATTTTTGGACTGCCAGAAAATATTGAAGGTAACAATATTACTTCTTTTTTAACAACATGGCTCCCTAAAACTTTAGACTTACCAGAAGCATTCTCTTTTGGTATCGAAAGAGCACATAGATATATAGCTAATACTAACTCTAACAAAAACTATCCTAGATCAGTTATAGTTAGATTTCTATCATCTTTTGATAAAGAGATGGTTCTTAAATCTGCTTGGGCTAAAGCTCCTGTTAAGATTAATGAGACAACTGTGCGTTTTGACAATGACCATTCTTCCTTGGTAATAGCTAAAAGAAAAGTTTTTCTGCCACTAATAAGGGAGCTTAAAAAAGCACAGTTTAAAACATACCTTCTGTTTCCTGCCAAGCTAAAAATCTTCCTTCCCGATGGTCCTAAAATTTTTTGATGACTTAGACTCTGCTTTACTGTTTATCAAAAAAAATAAGATTTTGGATAAAATAGAGGAAATGGAATGGGCTAGTCCTTCATTAAAGAGACTGGCAACTGAAACTTCGTGGAAGACTTCAGAGAAGAAGAAGAGACTGAAAAACAAATGATTTGTTCTATGTTTTTTTTTTTTTCTCTCATCATTTTACTTCATTATTAATCTTTTTAAATATAGTTCCTGCATTTCCAGAAAGCCACAAATATTCTGAAAAAGATTTAATCAAAGTTATTCTCTGTGTGCAAAGAAATGTTTTGTTTCATAACCAGTCAAAATATCTGAGGAACTAATAACAAGCTATTATTCAATTTGTTTCTCTTTCTGAAAAAGAGAAGTAAGGTCAGTAATTTAATACATTTTTTTTTCTCTTTTTTCTCCTTTTCTTTGTTTAAACAATGACATTCTATTTAGATTATGTAGTGGGTAAAGGGTGGGGGAGGGCAGGGAGAGAAGAGTAATGAAAATATGATTAATAGAATAATAACATTTACTCCTTGTAAAAAGTTTATATGTTCTTCAAATGCTATTCCTAATTATACTTTCTTGATTATACTGCTTATGCTTGTTTGTAAATAATCTGTCATGCTTTAACTAATAATAATTAGAACTAATTAATAGTAAATATGTTTTATTTTTAACTCTATTAATATAAACAGTAAGTAATATTCCATTGTATATACATCTTATAGCTTTCTCTTACATTTTTTTTATTTCTGCTTTACACTCTTATTTTCTACTCTCTTTTTCTTTTCTTTATTCTCTCTTTTTTTTTCTTCATATTAATACATTGAAATGCTTTTGATCATATAGACACAGTAAATAAGATTTGCATAAAAATTGAGTTGGGACATAAATATTGAGTTTTATTACTTAATAACTTTGGGCTTAATTTCACTTGCATAGAGGCTGTAATAACCTGTAAAATACATCGTTTAGATGCATTTACACTGCTAAATGAATGTTTGTCACTAGTTTTTAACAAGTTTCCTGCCAAAATGTTAAGGGAGACAATCTGGGATGTGGGCTACCTCATGAACAGTGTCCTCGAGTTGTTATAAAAGCTTCAACTCTCAGAATTCTCACAGAGAAGCTGAAAGCAGTCAGTTTGACCTTTGACCCAGATATCACACTGACATCACAGATTCAGGAAGAACACTCTACCAGGAAGTAGAACTGATGCAAATGCGACTATGTGAAGGAAAATGAACTCTAACATCTAAATGCGAGTTATTTTATATAATTACTTAAATATCTATGTTATAATTCATAAAATATGTCAGTTATAATGATTTTAAATGATGCAGTTTCTTGTAGTAAGTAAATGTCTTATTTTAGAAGGCATAGAAAATGAAACATTTATTCAAGTGTTTTTGAAAATCTACTTGACTGCAGCATACTAATCTGTGTTAAAAACTTATGTTTCAAACATATACATTACTATAACTCATTTAATTCATCTGATTGACAAGCATAAATAACTTTATAACTCTATTCTGGAAGAAATTGTCATGCGATATATTTTAAAGCAGTGGTATAGACATACAAAATATAGATGGCTTTTTTACAATAATGCAAGTGTTTCTGAGAATTTGCATAACTATGCAGTATGATTTATAACAATTTCTATAAATATAATATGTTATTCTATTGACAATAATGAGTATGAGTAAAATGCTCATATACAAGCAATTCAAGGTTTTTTTTGGAAGCTGTTGACTGCATTTACATGACAGAAAATAGATGCATCTTAATATATATAATGTCTGAACCATATTAGCCAAAGTTTTTGATTTAAATGAATGTTAGAACTTATTTTTACATACTTTGAATAAATTAATATGTAAATATGCCTTCCTTTTTTTTTTTTTTCTCTCTCTTTCACGTCTTTTATTTCTCTCTCTCCTCTTGGTTCCTAATATCAAGATTATTTGAATGCTATTTGAATACAAGTGTATTATATTACATAGATGTATATAGTAGTATGAATAGTTTTAAAAAAAAAAGTTTATTTTAGTTTATATGATGCTGTTTTATCAAATGTGGTCTTGTCTTGCTAGATAATTGAATTGAAAGCTGTTAATTTAAGTTAAATATAACCAGTATTAAATTGATAAGGTGGTAGCTGATGTACTGCTGCTTAGGGTAGGGGGTTAACTTGAGTGGTAAATACTACTCTAAGTTGGAGTTTTTAACTCCAGGCTGGATGCAAGGTTTAATCCTTACATTATTTTCACTTGTTCATTGTTATATGTATATAGTTTTGACATCCACAATATATTTTGTACACTCATTGTCACTACAAACAAAATTGAATCCTATACAAAATCCCATAAGAGATTCAATAAATACAGCTATATTTAAAGGTACACCTAAAGGAGGAGATGTAACATTACTTATGTTATTTGTTATTTTGATCATAAGATTCTCAAGTTTTAAAAATGCCAAATGACATCTTTAAAAGGAATTTCTTTAAACATTAATGGATTGAATAATCTGTGTAAAAGGGCAAGCCTAATAAGATACATTAATTTACATAAGGCCAACTTAGTCTTCCTGCAAGAAACCCATCTCTTGAAAAAAGATATTGATAAACTAGCCACAAACAAATATACAGTATTGGTTAGTTCAGAGCACACTCAGAAAAAAGAGGAGTGGCTATTTTATGGAATAAAAGTATGCCCATTCCTAAAACCATTAAGTCTTATCAGGATGACAAAGGAATGTTTTGTATTGTTACAATACAAATTAATGGGAAGACTTACACTTTAATTAATGTATATTGGATACCTGGAATTGGTATTAATACAGTGAAACATCATCTTGATAAGATCATATCATTCTCTATAGGAGATATTATTTTAGCTGGTGACTAATTGTATACTACATGAAAGTGATACTACCACTATAGGAAAAAGAAGAATTACATCTAATGCAAAACATTTAAATTATTTTGCTAATTCTTATCATTTGAATATTAATAATCAGATAGATTCAAAATCATTACCATACACCTTTTTTTCTAACAGATACAAAACTTATTCAAAAATAGATAGGGTCTTTAATTCTAACCAGATGGTAACAGCTTTAATTAATTCCAAAATCATTTCATGTCCTATATCTGATCATAATTCAATTGTTTTTGAATTCATGATAAAAAATACTCAATGTTCAGATCAAAAGGATACCAGCATACTTGACTCAACTAAAAGACTATAAAGAATATATACTTTCAGAAGTAAAACATTTTTTAGACATAAATAATACTCCTGAAGTCTCCATTGTCTATGTTTGGGATGCCTTAAAATCATATCTATATGGACAAAGTATCAGATGGTATAATAATAAAAGGAAATCTTGGGATAAGGAATTGTTAGATATTCAAAGTAAATTAGACTCTTATAAACATAATAATAAAGAAAATATTATGGACAAGAAAGTTATTGAAGAAATAAACAAACTAAATGAGAAATACAAAGAAATTTTAACTCAAAGTTAAAATAACTTTAGAGAAATACAAGTTTTGTCTTATTCAATAAGCCCCAAATACTTACATAGACTTAAAAATAAAACAAAAAGGTTGAATAAACAAAACCATATCAAAGAAATCTTTTCTCTAAGGAAAAGAAGAATGTTTCTAGTATACCAGAAATACTAGATGAATTTAGAAATCACTTTCACAAAATTAACCATAATAACATTAACATGGAACCTAAAGATAAAATAAAGAGTTTATAACCACAAACATGAATAAAAAGCTTAATAAACAACAGATTAAACTATTGGACAAAAGTATTTCATATACAGAGGTTATTACACAAATAAATAAGCTTAAATCAAACAAAGCACCGGGTAATGATGGTATTATACCAGAGATATATAAAATCCTTTCTAAAAGTACATATTCATTAATACATAAGGTTTTTATTTTGGCCCAAACTGAGTTAATAACCCCCCCATCTTGGCAATATACATTTATTTCGCCAATTTTAAAACCTAATAAAGATCCAACTAGATGTACTTCATATCGGCCCATCTCATTACTTAATGTTGATTATAAAATGTTTATGAGTATTTTTGCTGATAGATTGAAGACAATTATCCCCGGCATTATAGCTATAGATCAGACAGGCTTCATTGTAAATAGAAATACTTTTGATAATATAAGAAGAACTTTAACATTAATTGATTTTGCAAATAGGAAAAAGAAAGATTTAACACTTATTAGTCTTGATATAAGTTCAGCATTTGATTCAGTAAGTTGGGACTATCTGTTTACCTTACTGAAGTGCACAAACTTCTCAGATGCATTTGTAAATCTAATTGAGAATTTATACAAAGGAACATTGGCTTATATTAAGGTAGGAACATACGTTTCACAAAAAATACCCATTTTTAAAGGTACAAAACAAGGATGTCCACTTTCTCCACTATTATTCACTTTAGTAATGGAGCCTTGGGCTAATTTGATCAGAAACAGTACTGACAGAGGGTTTTGAAATAGATGAAAATACAACATCCAAAATTCAACTTTTTGCAGATTATGTTCTAATTATATCAGCAGGATCTAATTCTTCTATGCAGTCTCTATTTGATAAAATGATGAATTTTAAAAGTATTTCTGGTTTAATATTTAATGAAGAAAAAACTAAAATACTACCTATATATACACGAAAAAATTCTCATTAGTGATTTTACTAAATACGTACCCAATTCAGGTCAGATAACTTATTTAGGTATAATACTATCTAAAGATATTAAATCTATTATATATAATAATTATAATACCTGTTTTCTTAATATACAAAATCTTTTTAATACCTGGAATAATATGTTTTTTACTATGGAGGAGAGACTTACAATTATTAAAATGATAATATTCCCCAAGATTTTATACTTAATGCAATCAATAATACTTCCACCTACAAAAATAATCAAGAAACTGAATACACTAATGTTAAATTTCCTATGGGCACCTAATAGACCTAGGATTGCATTAAATAAACATACTAATAGCTGGTCTCAAGGGGGTATTTCTTTTCCAGACTTTAATTTATATACTATCTCTTCTATTGTAAAAGTTATTACTTTATGAATAGATCAGTCATATGTCGCAAAATGGAAAGATTATTGGGAGCTAATTAGTATGCACTTCATGAAAATCTCCTTAACACATAAAATATGATTGTAAATAACTCCATGTTATGGTTACTAAAGGAATTTTGTACTTCACCTATTACACCTAAACATATGGTTTGTTACCCATTAAATATTATTATTAGCTATCGTAACTTTATATTCATGCACCCTAAGTATAGGGAATGGAATTTTATTATATTCCCTATAATGTATACTCAGGGTATGCTTTTGTCATCTACTTCTGAAGGAACTCATTTAGCTATAGATAATGATCTAAAGTACTGGTATCAGTTGATATCTGATAATAAAGTTAAAAATCTAGATTTCTTAAAACAAGAATTTGATCTAAGAGAAACTTGCTGGTTAGAGGTTCAGACCTTTAGACAACATCTCAATAAAATAGATCTAATGTCTATAACAGTTAAAGAATCTATTCCAACACTGATTGATTACTTGATATTAAATTTACAACAAAGTTTCTGATAAAGGTAAACTTTTATGTATGTATGAAAGTTTACCTTTATCAGACAAGAAACTTTTTACAGTGTAGATTCATACTGGAATTATTTCACTTCTATTAATGGGGACCCACCAAATCAACAAGATAAACAATATATATTGGAATCTGCCTATAGAACTACATCTTCCATTGTCTGGAGACTTTATACATGGAAATTTTTACATAGATCTTTTTATACACCTTTGATGATGAATAAAATAAATAATAAAGATAATCTATGTAAGAGATGTAATGTAGAAATTAATGCTGACTGGGCTCATATGTTTTATGACTGCATAAAATTGAAAGAATACTGGAAGTCAATTAATGAATTTTGCAGGCTCTTTTACAGATAATTTCATTATTTCTAAATCTCTTATATTATTCAACACACCTGTACCTCAAAGTGTTAAAAGGTTAAGCTTCCCTTGTTATGGTCTATTCTAGCAGTGGCTAGGAAAATAATAACCAGAAATTGGATTTCAGATACACCTCCTTCGTTCAATGAATTTAAAAATGTTATGAATATAGTGTGCCATATGGAAATAAACACAATTAGGTCAAGAACTAGAAAAACATCTTATTATATTGTATGGGATAATTTACAGAATTTGTTAAAAAAATCCTAATTTCAATAGCATGGTATTTTAGTTTAATTAATTGATCTGATTGTAGTGGATGTCTTTGTAAATACTTTAGTTGTTTTGTTGAATGTTATAATCATATCTATTTTTAATTACTTGTATAAAATTGTTATGATATTTCTCTTGTATGTTAAAACAATAAACCTGTTTTGAAAAAAAAAAAAAAAAGGAATAGTCTGGAATAAAAACCTTGACCTTGTTCGTGAGTAGGTACCTCTTGAATCGCTTTCATATCCATGAGTTTTGAAATTTGTGTTTGTGCCTCTGCCCTTTGATTGTGTGGCAGGTTTGGCATGCCTCTCATTTTTGGAAGAGTGTGAAAATGAAATCTGTAGCCTCTGTTTATAATGTCCAGGATCCATTTGTCTGTTGTGATATGCCAATTTCTTGTAAACAATGCCAGCTTTCCTCCCAAGGGAGCTGCCAGCTGAGACTTGCTTGCCATGAAAAGGAGGAAGTCATTGGGTTTGTTTTCTGTATTGTTGTGCACTGGCTTCGCCACCTCTTGGTGATGGAGTTTGCCACTGTCTCCCTCTATATGATCCTTGAGATTGTCCTCTGCCCCTTGTGCGCCTGTATCTACCCCTTTGGGGCTTGTCCGTGGCTGGAAAGGACCAGTTTTTAGAAGGCCAATTTCTGCTAAAATGAGGTGGTTGTACCTGTAGAAAAGCCTTGACAGTTTGCATAGATTTAGCTTTTTCTTCCATTTTCCGTAGTATCTCCTCAGCATTAGTACCAAATAGTACATCCTTTTGTAAAGGAGCATCTAGTAGTTTAGCTTTAACATGATCAGGCAAGCTTTGTTCCCTAAGCCAGGCATGTCTACGAATGACTGACCCTGTAATAGCCGCTCTACTTGAGGCCTCTAAGGCATCATAGCCACATTGTAATGTGTGTTTACCCACTTGTTCTGCACTATGCATCATATCCTGCAATTCCTTCAAATCTGGTTGTTCAGGTTGAGACATGTTATTTCTTAATTGTGATAACAGAAAATGTTGATATTTAAGCATATGGAACTGACAATTTAAGGCCCTCATGGCTAGGGTGGCCGAGGTGTATACCTTTTTTCCCCACCTTTCTAAGGATCTAGATTCTCTTTTGGAAGGTAGTGGATTCTTGGCAGTAGAGGCCTTCATGCCCTTGGGGCCTTGAGAAATGGTTTCAGGATCAGCATTATGGCTTTTGAAAAGAAATTGGTGAGAGGTAGGAACTATGTAGTACCTATCAGGTTTGACTGGGGCAGGAGGCAGGGAATCCGGGTTAAGACAAGCCTCCGAATAAACATCATCAAGTATGTCCAAGACAGGAGGTATAGCCAGAGGTCTGTGTTGAGATAACAAAAGAAATTCCCCAAGCCTTTTCTTGGAATCAGAAAAGTCTTGGCCTTCCCAATGGAAGTGTTCCCTCAAGGTGTGCAAGGTTTCCCCAAAAGAAAACTCCTCTGGGGGAGATACAGAAGGAATGGACTGTTCTGCATCAGTATCTTCATAAGGGGAGTACGAGTGTTCCTCTACATCAGAATGTTCTGAGAAAATGGAGCCCTGTTCATTAGAGGGAGAATCTTCCTCCACTCTGGGTCTCTTGTCTGAAGGAGGTTGAGAACCCCTGATAAGAGTAATTAAATCCTCAGCCATTTTAAGCATCTGCTTTTTAGGCATGGGGCCTGGGGATGGGCCCTGAGCAACAGGCCTCTTGGGATGCATGGCTGATTTGGACTTAGTAAAGGCCTTTATGGAAAAGGAAGATGAGGGTCTAAAGACACCCTGGGTGGAAGTGGACCTGTCCACATCAGGAGGCTCAACACTCACAGTGGCTTTGGTGGTTGTAGTCTGAGTAAGGGCCGAGGTTACCTGCGGTCTCGGTTACAGAAGACACCGCCAAGGAAGTGTCGTCGGTAGTAAGGGACTGCATAGGCGTCTCACTGAGAACCGGACCACGTGTAGCCAGTTTTGGCGTGGTGTCGGTGGAGACCTTGCGTGCCGGTTCTTGTCCTTGTGTTTTTTGGACAAAACAGTAGTCCGAGTCTCTGATGACATTTTATAATCAAAGGCTTTACCAAAATAATGTTGGGCGAACTCCGCCCGATGCTTAATAGTGCATTTATTGAAAGTAGCGCAAAAGCGACAGCCCGAGACGTCGTGGTCTGGGCCTAAACAAGGTATGCAGAAGGAATGGAAATCCTTATGCGGTATTTGCTTCCCACAAGAAATACAATTGTTAACTTTGTCTGACATCGGTCTGAGGCAAGAAAAGTTTCCCCAATGGGGTACTTAGCTTTAAAGACTTCGGTTTCCAATTTTTCGTAAATTCAGGAGCTGGCCGACTGGCACTTGGCGAACTGCTTCTGCTTCGGGCACCGCGCGTCAAAAAAGACTGAAGAATATGGTGTCGGCTGTGTCTTGTATACCCCTGTCGCACTGACGTCAGGAAAGAAAGCGACAACAACCGACGCTGGACACAGACTTTGGAATTCGGCCGACCGAGGGACCGCCTGACAGAGAACCCATATGTGATTACTGCAGCTGTATGCACGATGAACATCCCCACATGAAGCACATCAGACTGCATGGCTAGAAGGAACTGAACTGAAGATGGCACTGAAGAAAGTACAGTTTTGTACCTACCATAAATGTAGATGTCCGATAGGAATGCATCTGCAGTCCTTACAAATGGGTTGTCCTGTCGTCAGGCAGCCCTTCGGTCGGCTGGATTCCAAAGTCTGGGTCTGGCTTCGGCTGGTGTCGCTCTTCACCCGACGTCATTGCTGCAGTTACTCGGGTATAAAGGCATCAGCCGACGCCATTTTCCTCAGTGTTTCTTGCCCCAGGTGCCAGGTGCCCTCTAGGAAGGCTAAATTTTGATAAATGCCAATGATTCAAAATATTAGAGAGCAAACAAAAAATAAGCATGTATGTACATATATACAAACAAATACACCATAATAGATTCCCCCAGCTAGCTATAAGAGGGGCAAATACCCTAGGAGTACCACAGAGAGGAAGGAGGGTGGGTAATCCTGACTGCAGATGCATTCCTATCGGACATCTACATTTATGGTAGGTACAAAACTGTACTATGTCCTTCAAGGATGCATCTGCAGTCCTTACAAATGGGTAGAATACCATAGCCAAACTGGGGGAGGAGGAAAGATAGAATTATGGTGTAGTTAAGATCCCTTGCAAAACAGCAGTGGCAAAACCTGCTCGGGATCTAAAGTATAAAGGTAAATTATAATGCTTGGCAAATGTATGCACGGAGCTCCAAGTAGCAGCCTCTAAAATGTCTTTGGTAGCCACTCCTCGTAGAAAAGCTGTGGTAGTGGCTGTCGCTCTTGTAGGGTGAGGCCTGATGTTTTCTGGAGTTTTCTTCCCATGGTAGGAGTAACAAAATCTAATGCAATTTCCTATCCACTTAGATATAGTCTGTTTTGAAATTGCTTTCCCTTCCATTCCTGTTGCATATGCTACCAGTAGCTGGTCAGTTTTTCTATTGCTCTTGGTCCTGTCCAGGTAGTAGCGTAATTGTCTGTGTACATCCAAGGTATGCAACAGTCTTTCTCCCCTGTTCTGTGGATTGGGGAAGAATGTAGGTAGGTGGATAGCCTGATTTAAAGATACTCTGGAGACCACCTTAGGCATAAAAGTAGGATTTGTTCTCATGGACACTATCTTGATGGAAGATCAGAAAGGGTTGTACTGCCATTAATGCCTGTAGCTCAGAAACCCTTCTTGCTGAAGTGATTGCCAGCAGGAAAGCAGTTTTCCATGATAAGTATTGCAATTCTGCTGTTGCTGCTGGTTCGAAAGGAAGTAGTGTCAATTTTTCTAGCACAAAGTTCAAGTCCCATGCAGGTAATTGTGGCTTCCTAGGAGGTTTTACATTTTTAATTCCTCTCAGAAACTGCCCGGGCAGAGGATGTGAGAAAACTGGAGGATCCAAGTCGTATTCTGCTGAAATAGCTGAGGCATGAATCTTAATGGAAGAGTAGGACAGGCCTTTGTGGAATAGCTCTGCCAAGTATTCCAGGATGTTGGCTATGTTTACCAGTGACACATCTTCCCCTTTAGCAGTACTCCAAATGAGATATCTTTTCCATTTTGCTGAATAGGTTTTTCTTGTTGAAGGTCTGCGAGCTTCCAAGATAATGTCCTTAACCCTTTGGGATAAACTTGGGTTAATTTGTCTTATGCAATGTTCCAGGCAGTCAGCTGCAGAGTTTTCAAGTTTGGATGCAGGGTGTTGTAATTGTTCTGAGTTAACAGCAAGGGAACTAGGGGTAAGGGCCATATCTGTTCCAGAGACATGCTCCTCAGTAATGGGTACCAATGTTGCCTTGGCCAATCTGGAGCTATCAGAATGATCCTTGGACGGTCCTCTTTGATCTTCAATAGCACCATGTGCATCAAAGGAAGTGGTGGGAATGCATATGCTGTCAGATTTTTCCAACTGAAGGATAGGGAGTCCACCTTCCATGCCAGTGGGTGGTACGTTCTGGTGCAGAATTTCTTTAATTGGTGATTGTATGGGGATGCAAATAAGTCTATTTCTGGGAGACCCCATTTTCTTGTAATGGTTTTGAAGATGTCCGGATGCAGCATCCATTCGTGGGCATCCGTGGTAGTCCTGCTTAATATGTCTGCTAGAGTGTTTTCTTTTCCTGGTACAAAGATTGCTTGTAACTGTATGTTGTAACTCAGGGCCACATTCCAGAGGTCCAGGGCCATCTGGCATAGAGGATACGAATGTGTGCCTCCCTGCTTGTTGATGTACCACATAACTGTGGTGTTGTCTGTCCTTATCAATTGGCCTTGTCGAAGAAATGGTTTGAAAGTCTGAATTGCCAGTTTTACTGCCAGCATTTCCTTTAGGTTTATGTGTAGGTGCAGCTGTTCTTGAGTCCATAAACCTTGTATGCATTTGCCCATCATGTGGGCCACCCAACCGAGGTCTGAGGCGTCGGTTGTGATGGTTGGGCTTGGTTGAGTGCTGTGGAAGGGCAATCCTTCGTTTGACTGACAGGCCTGAGCCCACCATTGGAATTCTTGCTTCAGGCATGGAATTATTGGAATTTGAGTTTCTAGGCTGTGCTTGTGCTGAGACCATAAATTCCTCAGGTACCACTGTAGCTTTCTCATATGCAGTCTGGCATGTGGGACCAATATTATGCAGGATGCCATGAAGCCTAATGCTTGTAGGACTTTTCTTGCTGTTAGATGGTTTTGTTTTGTTAATGTCAAGAAGTAGAGAGGGAGTTGTTCTTGTTTTTCTACTGTTAGGAATGCCATTTGTTTGGATGTGTCCAGTTCCGCACCCAAAAAGGTTATCTTTTGGGATGGTATCAGCCTTGACTTTTTTATATTGACTGTATATCCCAGGGCTTGTAGAAGGTAAATGACTCTTTTCAAGTCTTCTGCTAGCTTGTTTTTGTTGTCCGCTTGTATCAGGCAGTCGTCCAGGTAAGGGTAGATTTGGATCCCCTGAAGCCTGCAATGAGCGATTACTGATGCCAGGCATTTCGTGAACACTCTGGGCGCAGTAGATAAGCCAAAGGGCAATGCTGAGAATTGATAATTCTCTGATCCTGCAAGAAATCTGAGGTATCTTCTGCAATTTGGTCATATGGGGACGTGCAGGTATGCCTCCTTGAGATCTAGAGTCACCAGCCAAGACTCCTTGCCCAGCATGGGAAGAAGCTGCTGTAGGGTCAGCATTTTGAATTTTGGAACAATGAGGAATGTGTTTAAAGCGGACAGATCGAGAATAGGTCTCCATTTGTTTTCTTTCCTTGGTACTAGGAAGAGTCTGGAGTAAAAGCCCTTTCCTTGCTCCATATATGGTACCTTTTCCACAGCTCTCATCTTTAATAATTGATTTACTTGTTTTAGAGCTTCTGCCTTTTGATTTGGAGGTAGGTTTGGCGTTCCTCTCTTTCCTGGTAGAGTATGGAAATGAAACCTGTAACCTTGGTCTATTGTCTGCAAAATCCACTTGTCTCTTGTGATGTAATGCCAGTTCTTTGAAAATAAAGCTAGCTTCCCGCCTAAGGGTGCTTCTAGTTGTTCCCTGGTAGGCGGTGCCAGAGCCAAGTCACTGTGATTGTCCTGTAGTAGTGGTGGTGGCTGTGTCTGTGCCTCTCTGGTTGTTACCCTGCCACTGGCGTCCCCTGTAGGCACCCCTGGATTGGCTTCTGCCTCTTGAACGCCTATTCCTGCCACTCTGTGTTTTGGAGGAGTCTGGAAAGGACCAATTCTTGGAGGGCCAATTCCTGCTAAACCTTGGAGGTTGGACCTGTAAGAAATCTTTCACTGTTTGGACAGATTTTGCCTTCTCTTCCATCTTCTTCAGTACCTGTTGTGCAGGAGAACCAAACAAATTGATCTTGTCCATGGGAGCATCTAGTAGTTTTGATTTGACATGGTCTGGTAAGGCCTGCTCTTTTAACCATGCATGCCTTCTGATAACTGTGCCAGTCATGGCTGATCTAAAGGAAGCCTCCAGTGCATCATAGCCGCATTTTAAAGAATGGTTACTAACTTGCTGAATGTTATGTACCATTTCCTGAACATATTTCTTGTCTAAAGGTTCATCAGAGGACAGTTTTTTGGTTAACTGGTCTAGCATAAATTCTTGATACTGGATCATATGAAATTGACAGTTCAAGGCCCTAGCTGACAGAGTAGCAGAAGTGTAAACTTTTTTACCCCATCTCTCTAAGGACCTGGATTCCCTTTCAGAGGGGAGGGGATTTTTGGCAGAGGTAGAAGCTACAGCCTTAGGCCCCTGGGAGATAGTCTCGGGATCTGCAAAGGGATCCTTGTATAAATGGTGATGTGTGTCCGGGACCCTGTAAAACCTATCGGGCTTAGCAGGGGCCGGAGGTAATGAATCAGGAGCAGTACAAGCATCATTAAATGCATCATCTACAACAGAAAGAACTGGAGGTATAGCTAAAGGCCTATGTTGTGGTAAATGCAAAAAGGTTCTAAGCCTTTTTCTGGAGTCTGAAAAATC
Source organism: Protopterus annectens (assembly GCF_019279795.1). Taxonomy (NCBI): domain Eukaryota; kingdom Metazoa; phylum Chordata; order Ceratodontiformes; family Protopteridae; genus Protopterus; species Protopterus annectens. The sequence continues at coordinate 1,241,842,179 of NC_056735.1, read as the reverse complement.
TTGGCCCTGCCACTGAAATTGTTCCCTCATAGCATGCAAGGTTTCCCCAAAGGAAAATTCCTCAGGCGGAGAGGCAGAAGGGATGAACTCTTCAGCATCAGAGTCTTCATAAGGGGAAAAAGGAGCCTCTGGAGGGTCTGTATTATCTGATTCATCAGAGGAATCATCTGTGGAAACTGGCTCAGGGGGCTCTGCTCTAGGCCTCTTCTCTGGAGGTGGGTGAGAGGCCCTGTCTGGGTGAGGCTGGGATCCCCGGATTAAAGAAATGAGATCCTCTGCTAGACTAAGCATTTGGGAACTGGAGCTAGGCCTGTGAGAGGGGGTCTTAGCAGGCACAGATTTAGTAGCTTTAGCTGCTTTAGCCCTGGCAAAGGCCTTAATGGACATGGCTGCAGGAGGCCTAGCAGCTCCACGTGCAGGGGTTAAAATATCCAAGGGAATAGTGTCAGATAATTCCTGAGAAACCACAACTGCAGGTTGGATTTCAGAAGCCGATTCCACCTGGTTGGAAGAGGCCTCGGTAGAAGGTAAGCTTTCGGCTGAAGAACCGCTTGCTCGGTTTCAGCCGAAACAGAGACACTCACGGTTGGCTTAACCGCGGTTTCGGCTGAAACCGCGGACCGCGAGTGTCGGTCCTTTTCCTAGCGTTTTTTGGATATATGTGAAGTCGGAGGATCTGACGGCATAATATAAGCAAAATCAGAGCCGAAAAACTGCTCAGCAAATTCCGACCGACGTCTAAGTGTCCGTCGGTTAAAAGAAGCACAGGCTAGACAAGCTGCTACGTCGTGGTCTGGGCCTAAACAAGGTAAGCAGTAAGAGTGGAAATCTTTATGAGGTATTTGTTTCCCACAAGTTAAACAGTTATTCACTTTTTCTGACATCGGCTGAGGCAAGAAAGAGTCCCCAACGGGGTACTTAGCTTTTTAGGAGTCTTCGGTAGTAGTAGAAGTATTCGGTAGTAGTAATCTCTGGTTCTGACCGACCGGCACTTGCGAACAGCTTCTGCTTCAGGCACCACGCGGCAAGAAAGACTGAGGAAAATGGTGTCGGCTGATGCCTTTACACCCGAGTAACTGCAGCAATGACGTCGGGTGAAGAGCGACACCAGCTGAAGCCAGACCCAGACTTTGGAATCCGGCCGACACCAGCCGAAGCCAGACCCAGACTTTGGAATCCGGCCGACCGAAGGGCTGCCTGACGACAGGACAACCCATTTGTAAGGACTGCAGATGCATCCTTGAAGGACATCACCCTTCTCATACCCCGACGTCTTCTATATTCTATGGATGATGTAAAAACTCTGGAAACTGGGTCGGTCTCAGGGTTCTGCATGGCAGGAAGACCAGAGTCAGTACTGTAACTGTCTGAAGAATATCAGAAAAAATCCTTCAGCTGTGCTAATGCTTTGTTGGCAGTCACAAGGACTACCCTCAAGGAGTGACAGAAAGCAACAGTAATACAAGCACAAGTTGACATTAGATTAACGGTAACCGCCTACATGGCTGACTACTGAAATCTCTAACACTGTTCACTTTGTGGTCTTCCATACTGCTGCAGCACTCTTCAAATGTGTGCTGTCTGACAATGGTATAAGTTATTCTGTGGTGTCAGTAAGTAGTACACAAGTCCAGAGAATATCACGCAGGAAGGTACCATTCCAAATCCACTGAGTTGCAAGTTGTAGCAGTGTGAAAACAATGCACATCCTGCAATAATGACTTGATCAACAAATATAAAGAAAGGTACGCTACTTAAACATCAAGTGACATGGATGTATAAACTGAGTAGAGGATTTTAATACCGCGAGTACCGTAATCTGTTCAACACTGCACATTTCATCTCACTTACTGTTGGTAACATCTCTTCAAATGTGTGCTTTCTGACAACTGTTGTATAACTTGTTTTGCGGTGTCAGTAAATACTACACAGATCAAGACAGAGCTAGGCAGATAGGATTTAGAATCCACTGAGGTGTACATTCTAGCAGTGATGTACATTATATACCTTGCAGTAAAGTAGGTACTATGCATACATGGAAAGCAAGCATATATTGTGCATGTAACAGTTTGTAATCGATTTGTACATAAACAATAATGCAGGGGGAGAGATTTGATCCTCACATCACTCTATACTATTTAACATTGCATATTTTTCAGTCTTATACAGTCAACAAGCAATAAGGAATCAAAAATGGGTGCAGGGCTCTCCTCACCCGAGGGTGGGTAGTTTTCATACATTATATCAACATGGAAATGTATGCCTGAGCTGCCAAGTGCTCCGGATTATGCGGAACACGCCACACTTAAGGCACAGAACTCTCAAAGTTCCGCTGTTCAGCATTAACAGTGTTGGTTCCACTTGGCACATTCTGATTGGCTCATATACCATGTAAATAGCTAATCAGCATACAGGCATCATAAGCCAATCAGAGGTTAATTACGGATTCAAAGCGAGCCAACCAGGAGAAGCAGAAAAATGAGAGACTTCCGGGTGGTTTTCATGCCTCTGCGATGTATTGCTGAGAACACTTTACTTTTCTTTGTGGCAACAATCATTTTTTCTTTTGGATGGTAGCAGCATTAGGAATCAGGAGTTTTCTGGCACTGAATCATTTCTTCAGCCAGCAAACTTCTGGGGACTACAGCAGTTCATCTTCAAGCAAGGAAGGATATTAGGATCGTGGAACAGAGAACAGTGGAGAGTGGAATCTGCAGTACAGCGTGCAAGCCAGTATTCACAAAAATATTTGTGATTTTTTTCCTCTGGGGAAACGTATCTTTTGGTGGTATATGGTGGTATATCTTTGGCTGCAGCTAAGTGCCTAATATTTAGTCCAGGTTTTGCTAGAACAGATGAGAAAGAATAGGCAAGGTTTTGTTTATCTTTAAACTTTGTTTTCTACCAGATAGAGTTCTCTGCAGTACATTTGGTGGTGGGGGTAGGTTAAGTCTGTCAGCTTAGTATTTTTTTTTTTTTTTAGAGGGGTAGGGATGTTCTGTCTCCAGTGTTTGCACTCTATGTATGAAGGCAGAACAGTTTACTAATAAATTCAACTAAGAGTTCACATAAAAAAAACGTTATTTTGCTGAGTAATATGATTCAGTATTATTTACCATGAATATCAGTTAAGTCTTTTGTGTATTACAGTGTATTAGTGCTGTAGAGTAGAGATGAATTTTCTGCTGTGCATTTACTTAGTGGTGGTGGGATTCTTGCAACCCAAGTGTTTTATCTTTACAGGGTTGCATCTTGAACTCTCCTTCCTCACCGTCTGTAGTAGGACAGAAAAGCTTGCTAATAGCTTTGGCTAGCAGCTCCCAGGATGGTAAAAATTAGTTATTTTGTTACTTACAATGTATTGTCTGAATATCTGTTACAATTGTTTTAAAACTGATTGTAACTGACCCTTTCAAAGTGGAACTTGAAGGAAAATGAACATAAGACTCAGTGAGGAATTTTCCCGATAATGAACACGAATTGCTCAGTGAAAATGTGCCTGGGTTATGAGTCATTAGTCTTATGCAGAATTGCTGCTTTTGCTATCTGATTGCAAGTGATTTGTCACTGACTGCGTACTTCGTTATGGTAGCGTTTTTCTGATTATACAGTACATTTTTTTACTTCAGTTGCATGCTTTTTTGTAGTGTTTACTCTTGGTTCATATACACTTCAAATTACTGATTTCGCTTGAAAACCACTTCAGCTTGGCACCATGGAAATGATGCGTTTTTGCACAATGTGAAAACAGAGTGCTCCACATTTTGCCTGTTTGTCACATATTGTCAGGGTCTGTGTTCCACAGTGACCTCTCAAGAGGTTGAGACCTACTGATGTATGCCATCCTGTCCAGTGCTTTAAATTATTTGTAAAGCCTTTCCTATAATTACTTTGATGGCATACCTGGCTAATGCTTTGATCAGGGGATAACAGTAACAGACACGGGTTCAAAAAACAAACATGCAGTTGAGCGAGTGGACATTTGACACTGTTTGGTAGACAAAAATGAAACCCATCACATCTTCCTAATGACCTAACACTCGCATAGCTTCAGTGGCTGTCCTTACTACTGCACTGCTGACTCACACCAATGTGAAAATGTTGAGTTCATAGTCACTGATGTCTAGCTTCTTCCTCGGCCACCTCTATCCTGCTTAATCTTCATCTCACCTTTTGCCTAAAAAGGGTTTTCACAAAAAATGTGCACTGGAAGCATGACATGCAGACCTGCTGGGAGACTGCATCTCTGCTATTCTTATGTAAGCACAGAGAAATTACACTTCTATTTCAGTGCCAAAACTGTGCCAAGACAATCTGTCAAGCAACTTAGGTGAGCTGTGTATGACAGCAGGTAATACTGACGTAACAGGGCAATGAATGCATTGTGATACCTTCCTTGTGTCTTTGGGGTCCTGTGATCTGAACACTCAGTACTTTAGGGAGAGGAATTACATTGTATACAATGTTCAATTCATAGTCTTCCACAGTCCCTTGAAATGCGTCTTATAATTTATTGTAAATTCCTCTGTGGAGTTAGTGGCTAATGCACTAGTCTGTAGAATATCATTTAGGCAAGCAAGGGTTACATTTCATTAAGTCTAACTTGTAACAGTCTGACAAATAATCCGTACCTTTCAGTATATACTATACACAAGTAATAAAGCTAAGAACAGCACATGTATGCTTTTCATGATGTGTAAATAAGTACACTAAGGTGGGGTTCTGACCCCCCCCCCCGATAGTTGTATGCAGTACATAATCACTTTTCCTTGAAATGCACATTTTCTTCACTGGACAATTCAGTGATCTAGAAAGTATTTGTTAGGCAAGCAGAGGTTTAAATCCTTGGTGGTCTCCTTTGTAGCAGGTTGAAGAACAATTATATGCTAATAAAGTATCATGCAAATATAAAATAATGTAAACATGAAGTGCATGCAAGAGCTTCCAGGATCCAGTCTACTTGCAGTGAAGTGCACACTAAGTACAGTGGCAGGTTTTTAATTCCCTCCTATGTTGGTTGGCATATTTTCCACTATTCAGTTTTCACTCTTCATCACTGTTCTAACATTCTCGTGTGTATATCCAGTCCTCTTCTGTATACATTCTTCTGTAGCTTCACATGCTAATGCCCTGGGTATATAGAATATCCTTTGAAAAAGGCAGGGGTTTGATAACAGGTAGGTGTACTTTTGTTGTCCTGCTTTAGCACGTTCCTTTCCCTGAAATGAGTTTTCCACTCACCTTTTCTAGGAGGGCATGCATTATCTGTGTCAAGCATTATTAACATACTGTTCTATAAAATATATCCAATGAAAAAAGTCAGACCCAGGTAAGTGTGTGTGTGTGTGTGTGTGTGTGTGTGTGTGTGTGTGTGTGTGTGTGTGTGTGTGTGTGTGTGTGTGTGTGTGTGTATATATTTTTTTTCATTTTTTCTCCCCCAAACACCTTTATTGAATTATCACTTGTGACAGACAAATTTACATTCATATAAAAATAATCAAAGCCTATTAACAAACGTTCTACTTTACATATATTGCTATATATCATATAACCTAAGCAATATTACATGAATTCAATTCCTGCCTTTGTAAAACAAGGAATATATATTAAACCATCACTTACTACATAGGCAATCATACAGTTATACAAATGAAAACAAATCACACCGACATAATCCTTAGTCTCAAGCATTTTACATCACAAACCATACTGACACTTGCAAACATTATACATCTCTTATCTATCCAATCTTTCTCACTCAAACATTACATAGCTCTTAAGTCCTGCTGCCTTTTAGACCTCAATCCTCCCTTGTATGTACTGATCCCACAATTGCCATTTTTCCTATGTAGTTTGTTCCTACCATTTTTCTAAAGATCTTATTTCCAGTTTTATCTCTGTTACTATATTCACTACTTCCAGTATAGCTGGGTTTACATTTTGATTTCTATTTTCTAGTAACTGCTTTTTTGGCAGCCACCATTATTAGACACAGCAACGTCTTATGTCTAGGCAATTCTGATTCTGTATCAGCTCATAAAAATGGTCTCCCTCATCCGACCAATCAAATCTGCCCACCTAACATCTCAGACGGTGTATCCTGCATGGAATCCTTAAAGTCCAACTCACCGCACTCCTAGAAAATATTTTTCCCAATTATCTTTTTCTTCCCATTCATACCTCCAACATTTACTGTCTGCCTGAGGAAAAATTCTCTGGAGTCCACTTGGGGTATAAAAATATCTATGTAAACATTTCCAGGCAAAAATCCTAAATCTTCTAGATATCCTCCCATTGTTTCTTTGTAAATTGCTTATCCAGTCTCTGCTCAGTCCTAACTTCCTCTGATTGATTCTTGTTATGCAATATTTTATATGCTGTACTAATTATTCCTTTTTAATGGCAGCTTCTGTTCTAGATTCTATTAAAAAAAACTCTACCAATGCTGGTCTTTCGTTTAGGACCCCCCTATTTCTTTCTCTCTGCCTATACTCTGATATCAATCTCTGACAAGTAAGGAAATCTCTAACCTGTAGTCCAAATAAATTCTTGGCATCTTCCCATTCTATCATCTTTCCCTGTCTGCATATTTACTCTCAATACCTTGGTTCTTTTTGCCAGTTTTCTCTAATAAATTCCAGACCCCTCTAGCCCACTGTATGTATCCCTAATTGCAGTCATCCCCATCAGCAGAATCTCCATTCCCATGTTGGTTTAGTTCTTCAAATACTTTCTGCTACTTTATGGATACAATATTCTGCATAATTATTATTCTCCTTAAAGGTCGGCATCCAAAATCCCAGTCTCGCCTTGCTTCTTGAGTTTCCCCCAAAGTTTCATCATCCCTTTCCACTTTGAACTATATTTTTCTGCTTGTGCTATGTATAGGAGTCTTAATTGTGTAGCTGAAATACCCCTTCAAATTGGGTAATCACAATCCACCCTATTCTACTGGAAGAATCAACTTATCCCACTTGACTCTTGCCGTCCTCCCCTCCTAGATAAAGTCCTTCAGCTCTTTAATTGCTACCCACAACTTCTCCTTTGGTTGAGAAAAATACGTCTGACCTGTGTACAAGAATAAAGGGACTAAACATTTTAACTGCTTATATATGTTACGATCCATATCACAAAGCTGCCATTTTCTCAGTTTTTGTCCTTAAGTCTCTTCCCACATATCCTTCGCTGCCACACTAGACTCACTTTTAACCCATACTCCTCTAAATATTTCATTTTATGAACCCATAAATATGGGGACTCCTGAACCACTTCATGTATGGGTACATACATTTACCGCTATTGCTTTTGTTTTAGCTTCTTTAATTTTGTATCCTGAAAAAATCTGAAACTGTCTCAAAATGTTCCACAACGCACTTTCTGGTTTTGTCAGGTACAAAATATCTACAAATAAAGCCAGCATTTCCTGACTACCATACCAATTATATCCTTGAATTTCGGAGTCCCTTATCTTTGCCAGTAATTCTAAATATAATGCAAATAAAGGGGAAAGAGGACAACCCCCTGCCTGGTTCATCTGCTCAAGCAGAAATTATCAGAAAGGACCCCACCCACTTCAATTTTCACATCCAATCTCTCATACATTCTCCTAATCAACCTTATTTTTTTTCAAGAAATGCAAATGCTTCCATTTCCCTGCTCAAAGTCCCAGCTTACTCTGTCAAATGCTTTCTCTGCATCAAGACCCACCAACAATGGTATTTTCTTACATTCTGCTTCCCTCTGAATCAATATTCTGTTAATATTGTCAAATGCTTTCCTCCCCTCCACAAAACCACACTGATTCACATCTTTAGCATTACTTTTGCCATTCTTTTGTCCTGCTAGCATGTGTTACATTCCCCTGAAATGCATTTTCCATTCATCTTCTGACAGTTTTTCCACTGCATACCGTGCTAACAGACTGGTCTACATACAACACATCAGTGACATACACAAGGGCTTAGCTCCTAAAGTGTTTATTTTTTTTATTGTATGGGTTCAAGTGCCCTGACTGTAAAAGAATCCTATCATGAATGTGTACATTATGCGGGGGAGGTTGGCACTTACAACATACATTTATGGATTCTTCTACAGCTGTTTTGCTAGGAACTTGGGATACATAGGCTCCTATATTATTTCCAACCTACTCTATTAGCTCATACTCTTCCTTCACCTTTTCATCTCAGTCTGTCCTATACTGTCATTTCCAAACTATGCTATGGTTTGAAAATTGACGACCACAACACACACAAGATTGAAAATGCAACTCATTCATCTTTCTGTTGTCACATGCTGCATGACAGGTGGGAGAGAAGAATGATTATGGCTAGTAGCAAAAACACAGAAATGGAACTCTATATCCTATGGCAAAAATGAAGAAAAATGTCTTACCATGTGCTAATCGGTCATGTAAGAGAGCCAAGCCTTGCTGCACATACCAATCTGAAATAAAAATATAGCTACTGCCACTATTCAAAGTCCATTGTTGGCTCAGTGTACTTACTGTGCAGCTACACTGCTTGTGTGTGTGTGGGGGGGTTAAATATCCCTAGGACTTGTATGCTGCATTACAACTTTTCTGTTTGTTGCCTGGACATGTACTACATTTTCAATATATACTGCTTTATGAACTTCTACTTTGATGGATGCAGTGGCTTCCCTTGTTAATGCACTGCCATGAACTAATGAAGTGTGGAGGTTATGGGTTCATTTCCTTTAAGGACTATTTTGGATTTTTCTTCAATCCACCTGCACATGTGCTACATTTCCCTAATAAATGTGTTTTATAACCCCCTGACCTCAGACTGCTAAAGCTGGTATCCTTGCTGAAGTACTACCATGATATATTTAGATATGGAAGTTATGGGCTCAGTTCCAAAGAACTACTTTTTATTTTTTGCCATCCATATCCACATTTACATTTCCTAGATGTGTTTTATAACCTCTTGCACTCGTACAAATGCAGTGGCTCCACCTGCTAGTAAGTCATGGATACACTGGGATATGGGCGGAATTGCTTGATGGACTCTTCTCAAAGTAACATTCCTTTTCTACTGTTATTCATGGTAAAGTACAGATCCACTGCCAACACCCTGACGTCAGGACTAGTGCAGGTTGGTATAGCACATAAATTTATTGTATTCAACCTCTGTCTATATTTTACATTCTTCAAAATAGAAGAATGCCAAATCTCTGAAGATTCTATTACTATAGTGTAATTTTTACTCAACCCTTAGCCATCAGTATACTTTCCCTTGAATTGCACATTTCTACATCTACAGTCATTAATTATACCAGTATTACACTGCTGCACATGAGCTCTGGCATGTAGTATTTGGGGTATTAGAGCACAAATTGCTTACTTCAGTTGCTTGTATTTCAATGTGGCCACAAAGTGCTTTACCACAATCCAGCTGCAGGTATGTGCTGCGGGTGCAAAAAGAGGGCCCCCCATCATGCACACTGGCATTGACTCATGCACATGAGATTAGCATTACTGCTTATCGTAAAAACAATGCCAACAGAGTTGGTTTGGCCACAACTGCACTTTTAATACCTAGGTTAGTTCCATCATTCAGCAACTTGGTTAAGTTATCTGCAAATCCTCGCTGGAGCCTCAGCATGTAGAATTACTACTTTTGCCCTTACAGAGAAGGGAAAATTCATAAACCTACATCCCAAATCCTTCACTCACCACAGCCTCCTTGACAGGAGGATGTATTATATACATTCTGTGGAGTGAGAGCATTTTTCAGAGTTGATACACACAAGGGTGTGAACCCAGAAATTCCATTCTTTGGGAAGCTGAAGCTCCTGTTTGGCCTCCTGATACAGGTGCAACAAAGTTGGGTTTTCAGCTAGCATCCCTGACAAAGAGCAACAACCCCATTTGCAAGGGAAAACAATCAGGAATCAGACATGGCAGGACAGCCTCCTGCAGAATCTGCAGCAGAGATTATGTGGAATCTGTAAGCTATCTCCCCTTCTGCCTCTCTAATTCAATCTCCCCAAAATTGGGGGATATCTGAGGGAGAAGGTAGGCAGTCTGCACATCACATTTGTGCCTCATGTGGAGGACTCCAACAGGGAGTCATCGTGCTTCCTCTTGCATATGTCTTTCCTACTTTTTCCCTGGGAGGGGGATTCTCAGGAAGAGGAAGACCAACACCAGATACAGGACACAAATCCTACCAATCCTATCGTATCAGACTGCCAAAAAGGCTGAAGATCCAAAGGGAGAGATTGAAAATGATACATTTGCAGATGCTATGGGTGGAACAAGCAGAAGTGTCTGATGCACTAATATGGAAATCAAAGCTGAAACGGCTACAGGGAGGTCAAAATCACTAATACCAAACAGCCAGAGTACACATCCATCAGTAGTGGCACAGACACCATCAGTATCAAGCTAGCACTGACTGGCCAACTCCAGATTCCAACAAACTCATTGTCCCTGAGCCTTGAGGACCAAAGCATGAGAAACCCACAAAGGCACCAAGAACACGGCTACCACTGGTACCAATGCCAGCTCTGAAAGTCAGGCCTTGACCCCTGAGGATGCATACATATATGGCACCAACAGTAGTACAGATGTCACCTATATGGATGATGCAGTCAATATGGAAGGCACTAAATTAGAGGACTGTACTCCTACGGCTGAAACCAACAACACTGATGTCCTAAGACCAGCCTTGATTAAGTGGCCAGTGAAGAGACTGTAAAGAAAGGTGAAGGAAAAAGTAACCCTGAAACAGGACGGGGAAGGATGAGAACCATCTTTTACTGCACTTACAGAAGAGACATCTTCTCAAACTATGTCCAAAGTAACAGAGCAATGAATGGGATGGTTTAGCAGAAAGCGGTCTGGAGGATATGAAGCTTTGAAGTTCAAATTAAGACCAGAAAGAGCACACACCTGAATTTAAGGGCTTCAGAACACCAAGCCTACTCAAATTCTATGATGAGTTTGCAAAAAACTTACTTATCACTCACCATCTCCCATACAACTGCTACTTAAGAAACTGATTTCAACTCTCACATGAACAAGTGGTTATACCAGTCAGTCTCTACTAGAGCCAAACATTGGGAAATTCAAAGACATGCCATCCTGGCGGCCAAAAAATATAAATTATATAAAAGGAAATGCTTCTAAAGTTCTATAACAAATACAACTCTGCCCACATTAAAGATTATAACAAACAGATCAGCAAAGAACTAAAAGCTACCATCAAAAACAGCAAAGCTCACCACTAATTGGGACTAGCATCTGAAGCCAAGAAATACAATAAATCTTTTATGAACTAACAGCCAACACGCAGCACTGGTCTGAAGTAATTCAAACTGGCATCATCCTCTCGCCCAAAAGACAAATAATTTAGTGCAAACTTTACCTAGGAAAGTGTCAAAATTCCACAAATCCATGAATCCCTGACACTTCCCAGGATCCTTATTTATTGTTCATTTACTGTTTGGTAACAGTTTAGGTGGGCTGATATGCTGACCATTTTCAGGCATGGCTTTTGTGCCAAGGCATCAAATATGCTATTTATTTACTAATTATGTATTGACACTTGTTTACGGGGAAGTCCAAGTGGGCAGATTAACTCATTTTCAGTGGAGGCCCGGAGAGAAAATTCCATAAGAATGTAAAATTTACATAAAAAAACAATACAAACATGTACACATTGCCAATACATGAAAATGTAAGGTATACGTTTGGAATCCACACTGAAATGCAAGTTATACATGCATGAACATCAAAAGTGAACAAAAGTACAGGTGTAATTAATTGGAAAACAGTCATAACGAGAAAGGTAAAGATGAGTAAGGAAGTACAGAAAGCGGGAAGAACTAGAAAAAGTTGCAGAAGCAGGAAGACTTTCTGGGTACAGTGTATTGAGCACAACACAGTTAGGGAAGGAGTTCTAAGTTATGTAGGGTATCTAACAAGGGGGCTGTCATTCCCAGTAATTTTAAATGTTTTTATTTCGGCTTTTAAGGGGTTGCCACAGCAGAACTCCAGTCCGCTAACTATTGGCAGCAGATTTTTACTAAACGCCGAGGTACCAGCTCTATGCCCATACTTCAAAGGCATGCCCATTTATGCACGCATGTCTTTCGAATGCTACCCAACCGCAGGGAGGGCATGCAGACTCCACACAGAAGGCACTCCCAAGCCCAGTTGAGAATCAAACGGGAGAACCTCTTGTTGTATTCCCAGTAATTTTAAATAAGGACTTCAATTTCTGTATCACTAAGTGACCTAATTTTAAACACTGGTATCTACTTTGCGTGCTTTGGGGAAGACTAAGAGTAACTCAGTTTTACTAGGGTTTAGCAGTTAACTGGGAATTTCATAGCCAACTTTCTATAGGAGTGAAAACTTCTTGTGTCATTTGCTGAAGGAGTGTCTAGCTGTCAGAAGAGCAAGTGTGGAGTCACCTTTGTATTGCATAGGAGAAGCTTGCAAAGTAGAGGTATAAAAATTACTGAAAACGTAAAAATAACTCCAAGAACAAATCCTTTTGGAACACTTGTGGTGACAGACAGGTGTACAGCCATTTTACACAATGTTCTCATTTATATACATAGCTGTTGACAAAGAAGAGTAGTAAGCTACGAGATCCTGTATCGAAGACCTTCAGCAGATCTAGGAATAGAGAGAAGACAAATTTGCCAGTGTCCTTAGCTTTTCTGGTAGTGTCCCTGTAGAATAAGAGAGCAGCAGTGCTACTATGGAAGAGGCAGAAGCAATGTTGAGTGGGACTTTAAGATTTGTTACTGTACAAAGTTATGCACAAGTTGATTCTGGATGCATTTTTCTAGTACTTTTGAAGCAGAAGTATAGCAATAGACCTGAAGAAACTGCCAGTTGCCTTTATGCAGCTGAATAATGTAGGACTTTTTCCATATGGAGGGAACATACAATTTTAGCATAAATCTTAATTAGAATGGAGAATGGGTAGGTTATGGTATCAGTGCCTACTTTAAAGTATTCTGCAGGGCGACTATCAGTAGTGGATGAGTTAGCTTTGAGTTTTAGTATTTTATTTCATTATGGCAATTTTGCAAGGAGGAAAGTAAAGGCTGAATGGGGTTAAAAGAATAGGGTTTTGTCTGTGTTCAGTTTAACACGGCCTAAAGGACAGATGAAATTTGAAGTGGTACATGGTTGGTGATGGTCAATCTTGACAACAGAGAGAGGAGTCAAGGTTATAAAGTAAGTGTTGTGACAGACTAGAGGAAGTGGCAGAGTCAATTGCAAGGGCTTCAATACATTCTAAATACTAAACATATTGCAGTCTCTAGGGGAGAGCTGTTAGGGTAGGAATTATGGTTTTATTTTTCAGATTAGTGTTTTTTGAACCAGGATGTAGTAGTTTAATTGAAAACCAGAATTTTTTGTATTATTTCTGCATTTGAGTTGGGTTGGGCGTTGATATAAAGGTTACTTCATAGTCACAAGGTGCAGGGTTTGATTCTCACCTTTGGAAAGGAACGTGCCTAGGCTTAAAATGGTTCTTAAGGGCAGTAAGGCTAGTACTGCCATATGAACCTATGACGTCACATTATTTTATTTAACATTTGTTTACCACTAAAGTCCGACTGGACACAGGTCCTTTTTCAGCAGAGGCCCAGGGAGAAAAGCTCCACGAGTAACAGTAAACTTTAATGCACAAATTACAATAACCAATTAAGTAAACAAAATGTAGTATACATAAGAAAATACAAATGTGTTATGACAACAAAACCTAGACTTTGAACTTAGCTTGTACTATTTGTAAAGTATGATTTATGTCAAGATCTAAGGTTAAGACAGGCCGGGAGGAATAAAAGATTAAACACAGGGGTAGAAGCTGACTGTGGTTGAGACATACTGTGATCTGATATATCAGAGCATTCACGAGGGGTTAAGTACAGGAACATAGCCACTTATTTTTTAGATAAGCTTTAAGTGATAGCTTAAAGTGGTTAATGGACAAGATTGAGAGAATGGAGTTAGGGAGTTCCATACATGAGATATATAGCTGTAAATGTTGTTGGCCTTGGAGACAGAGTAAGATCTTATTGTTAGAGCGAAGTGGTCTGCTGGAACTGTAAGGCAGGATGAGATTTTGTAGTGCAGGGATTCTGGTTGGTTGTGTTACGATTTTGTGAGTTAGAGAGATGGTTGTAAAAATAATGTTGGGAAATTCAAGCCAGTCTAGTATCCTTAAAGCTGTACAATGATGTGTTCTAAATGGGCAGTCAGATGCAAACTTAGCAATTGTATTACAACATGCTTCTAGCTGACATAGGTCAGTTTTCCTAAGATTAGTTAAAATTGGAGAGCAAATGGGTTTGTGCCAATGTAATTTTGGCCATTTTGGTCAGGAACCTTTTGTGCCTATATTGACTTCCAAGTTCTTATGGACTTTTTTTTATTGTTAGGGAGACACTGAAGTCAAATTTTAGGTTAGTGCATTTCCACTCCAAGAAGCTTTGCATGGGTTGTCAGGGAGATGACAGTATTGTCTTTGGCTATTATGTGAAATGATGGACATGAGACAGAGGTCTTGTTAGGTTGGAAGAGTAATAATTTAGTTTTGTTTTGCCTTGGAAATAGAGGGCATAACTGGCTTCCACCAAAGCAAGTATTCCTTTAAGCCACAGAAATCATCAGTAATGACACGGGAAGCCTCTAGACACTGGATGCAACTCAATTTCGTTTCAAGGGCGGGCCATGCCTACTCAACCTGGTAGACTTCATTCAGAAGGTCACCAAAGCAATGTATGATGCAAAACTATTCAACACTGCCTACCCTGACCTGGCCAAGGTATTTGACAACACCCCACTTGGGCATTGTTGACAAACTCATGAGACTAGGTATAAACCCTTATGTCACCCAGGTCAATAGCCAGCTGGCTCACAGACAAGAACCAGGAAGTTAGAATTAGGTAGACACAAGTGGTGTCCCTCAGATAGGTCCTGGGACCACTCCTTTTTGCCATTTACTTCTCTGAAGTCAAGGCCAATGTCAAGGGCCTCTGGCTGAGTGCATTTGCAAATAACAGCATATTAGGGGCAGTTGCAGAATCCCCCACTTACACAAACATTGTCCAGGATGGGCTGACCCAGACAAATAAACTTGTGTCAGAGCTTTGGACTACAACTACATGCCAAGAAATTCTAATACAACACATCATCCCTCTTTTCCACCCATCCTCTATCCCTAAACTTGTCAAAATATCCTCTTACAATTAACCACCATGATACAAATCTCCATGTTGACTCCCTGACTTCTGCTACTCGCGCACTCAACATCTTTACCTTCACACTTCAGCACAGCCCATCACCATTAGCAGGAGTGCTATTCCATTTGAAATGATCTCTCATTTTAATTAGGGTCTCACCAAAAGAGAATTCTTCCATGGGCGAGTCAGTTCCATTGAACTCCTCCTCTGGGGAATTATAATCTAGAGGGTAAGGGATCTGTCAGGAACAGGCCAGACATTCCTCTTCTGTGGATGCCTCTTCAGATGAAGAAACCTCTTCCCTAACTATATGGAGATGCTGTGCAAGTTGCAGTAGGGACTGAAACACCAGAGAGGCTTAAATGCTTTGAAAAGGCCTTGAGCGAATTGATACCAATCACTGCGTGGTTCCTTTGGATGGGACAAATGTTTAGTTTTCTGCTTTTTTTTTTTCATTCATGCAGGTCTGCCCTATTTAACATGGAAGGGTCGGATGTAGGCCTACATTCAATAATATCAGAGTGAATTTCCTCCTGCACCAGGATCAGAGATCTCCTTAGGGCCTTCGGTTATCATAAACCTCAGTTCCCCCTGTACATCCAAGATGGGTGCCTGCTCAGCCTCCGAGGATGTGCCTGTGGTCGATCAAATGCAGCCTCAACATCAGGCTTGGTCTGTGATACTGAACTAAAAAATATACGAATCTCTGAGTTCTCATCCACCCGCAGGAGACACGTCCATAGTAAAAGGTGTAGTAGAAGCTTCAAGACTCAGCTTTTTTGGCCTTCTGCTTAGCAACAGACCATCTCGAACCAGAGGATCCCTCCATCCTGCTTTTAGCATAGTACGCATTGGTTTTCCTAGTAAATGGAAAATGCGAACGATTTCCCACCACTGCCAACCAATTTGTGATATGGATATCCCAACACTGCCCAATCAATATGTGATGACCCTCCACCTCTGGGCCAGTAATCAAGGAGTCTTCATCCTCAACACCAGCACCAGTGGGGGACGTTCACTGAGAGGATAGCAGGTACACACAGTATTTCCAGATGCAGCTCTCTGCATCAAGTACAATTTCCCTTAACAGCACAGAGACCACAGTCTGTCTGGGGCTGGTTTCTCCTGACCCCCAATAAGACTCCCCCCACTGGCACAGATACAGAGTTGAGTCCTTATACAGGCTTCCAAGCCAAGTCCTTCAAACACACTCTCTGTCTAACCAGAGCTTTGTGTCCCACACAAGTAACTGACACAAACACTCTTGGAGATTTGTTTTAACACACACACACACACACACACACACACACACACACACACACACACACACACACACACACACACACACACACACACACACACACACACACACACACACACACACACACACACACACACACACACACACACACACACACACACAGGAAAGGCTGGCACAGGTTTACTAGCTAAGCTTCCTTCTGCCCAGACTAGAAGGTAAGTATGACAGTCACCAGACACTCCTGCTAGATACCTTAAGGCCTTTAAATGGTGTCCAATTTTACTGTGTAATAGTAATATAAATGGAGGTTTGACCAACAGCAAGGCTATTAGGAGTGGCCCACACAGTCCCCCAGATTTACTTATCTTCCATGTAAGACTAGATTAGTCTTGCATGTAAGCGCCAGGGTAAGAGTATGACGGCAGTGCACCATGCATATTAATGAGGGCGTGCTGCCTCAACTCCAAAGCTTACACGGATCGTGGACTAGTTTAGTGGGCATGTCGGACTGCCAAGCAGTCCAAATATCCATGCCCCTGCAATGAAGAAATGCCGCAACTTCACATTTAAATGAGCGAGTCTGCTCACATGGGTACAGTGCAACAGTACACTCCCCCATATGTTCAACAACTAACAAAATAAAAAATAAAAAATTTCTTTTTTTCTTCCGATATAACTGCCCGTAGTTGCGTGGGTTTGCCCACTGCTTAGCTACAGTTACAGCAGCTTTGACACCAGAAGAAAAGAAAAATATATGCAAATTAAGCAACATAGCGACAGCGTAGTGGTTAGAGCCGTCGCACAAAGAGGAGGCATTCCCGGTTCGAGTCCCACTACTGCACGTTCCATTTTCTGTGTGAAATCTGTATGCAAAAACATTTCCCAAACATTTTTTTTATATACAAGTTTTGTAAAAAGCACTGAAATGTTAAATTTAGTAGTGCATGAATTACATATATGAAGGTGAAATGTTTATGCATTCTGAGGCATGAGTACCTTATTTTAAGCAATTTAAAGCACTGACAACATTTTACCAGTATTGAGTATATTTAAATACATTTGCGTGTAGCTGCGCTATGCTAAGGAGGAGTAACACAGGTTCACCGGACATTACTGCTAATTACGGTGGAAGGGTAACCTGGACTGCAACAGTGAATACACTCGAACATCTACATTTTTGGTTAGTGTACACAACTGTACTATGTTCTTCGTGTTTCACTGCTGCAGTCATTATATTTGGGTAGAATCCCAAAGCTATGGTTGGGAGGCTGGAGCTAAACAGCATTAGGTACAACTATAAGGCCCTGCAACACTGCAGTGGCAAAGCCTGCCCTGAACTTAAAGTAGAGAGGCAAATGGTAATGCTTTGTAAAGGTGTTAATAGAACTACAAGTAGCAGCCTCTAGAATATCTGTGGTTGGTACTCCTCCGAGAAAGGCTGCTGAAATAGCTGCCGCCTCTGGTGGAATGAGACCCAATGCCCTTGGGCACAGGTTTACCATGTTGTAAGTAGCAGAAACGGATGCAGTGGCTTATCCACTTTGAAACTGTCTGCTTTGAAATAGCCTTTCCTTCTGATCCTGTAGCATATGACACTAGTAATTGCTCAGTTATTTAGAGCTTTTGTCCTGCTCAAGTAGAATCTTAACTGCCTCTGTACGTCCAAGAAATGCAGAATTCTCTCCCCTTTGTTCTGCGGATTTGGATAAAAAGTTGGCAGATGAATTGTTTGGTTAAGAGCCACACTGGAAACCATCTTAGGCATAAAAGTAGGATTTGTCCTCGAGACACCATGTCTGGGTAAAAAAATGATAAAAGGCTCTACAGCCATGAGGGCCTGTAGTTCTGAAACTCTTCTTGCTGAAGTAATTGTTAGTAGCAGAGCTGTCTTCCATGATAAGAACTTTAGATCAGCGGTAGCGGCTGAATCAAATGGAAGCAGGGTGAGCTTTTCCAACACATAATTGAGGTCCCATGCATTTCATGGTGATCCTTCTAGGAGGCCTTAGGTTTTTGGCTCCTCTAAGATACTGCTTTAGTAAAGGATGAGAAAAGATTGGTGGCTCTGTATTGTAATGAGCCGAAATGGCAGGGGCATGGATTTTGATTGATGAGAAAAGTTAGGCCTTTGTCAAGCATCTCAGTTAAGTAATGCAATATCTTAGGAATATGATTCTGCTGTATCAGTTCCTTGTGCTCGATTCCAAGCACAGAACCCCTTCCATTTGTCAGCATAAGATATTCTAGTACTAGGCCTTCTGGCTTCCAAAATTACATCCATCACAGCTTTACTGAGAGGTGTCGTTCGTATGATTACATGATTAACCATGATGCCAGGTTCAGAGTCTGTAGCTGATTGTGCAGGATCTGATTGTTTTGCTGGGATAGTAGTTGTGGTTCTTGAGGCAAGGTCCAAGCTGGGTATTGAGACAAGTTCCTTAGGATTGGCTACCAGTATTGGTGGGGCTAGTCCTGGGCAATTAATATCTTTGGCTTCTCTTGCCTGACTTTTAGGACCACCTTGGGTAGAAGAGGCAGAAGAGAGAAGGCGTTATCTGACAGGTTTTTCCAACTGAAGGATAGGGCGTCCACTTTCCATGCTTGCCTGTGATAAGTCCTTGTGCAAAATCTTTTCAATTGATAATTGTGAGGAGAGGCAAATAGATGTCTGGGCTCCCTCATTTCTGTTATGCTGAATACTTGTGGATTTAGTTTCCACAAGTGAGGATCCATAAGATTTCTGCTTAGTCTGCCAGAGTGTTTTGTTTTCCTGGCAGGAATTGAGCTTGAAGATTTATTTGGTATGTCAAAGTTGTCCCACAGTGCCATGGCTAATCTGCAAAGGGGGTATGAGTGTGTGTCCCCTTGCTTGTTTATATACCACATGACTGTGGTGTTGTCAGTTTATTAATAGTTGTCCTGGATGAAGTAAGTCCTTGAAGGCTGTTAGGGCATTTTGAACAGCTAGCATCTCTTTCTGGTTGATATTTTGCTGCATTTGATTTGGTGCCCATATGCCCTGAATGCATCTTCCTGCCATCTGGGCCCCCCCCAGGCATAATCTGATGAATCTGTTAAGGTTTGGCTGGCAGGGTGTAGAGTGAAGGGCCGTCCCATGTTTTGGTGACAGGCCTTTGCCCAACAGAAATTCCTGTTGCAAGCAGGGGATGAGAGGAATTGTTTCCAGACTGTTCGAATGGTGACTCAAACTTTTTAGGTAGCACTGAAGTTTCCTCATATGCAGTCTTGCATATGGAATTAGTAGGATGCAGGATGCCATGAAGCCCAGAGCCTGCAGAGTAAGTCTTGCAGAAGAATGGGTTTTTGTTGCCAGTTTGAAGTAAGTAGTCAGTTGCCTTTGTCTGGCATGAGATAAGCCATCTTGGCAGTTGCATGCAAGCTTGCACCCAAATGTTATCTTGAGAGGGTACCAGTTGTGATTTCATTTCGTTTATTGTGTACCCTAGGCATGCTAGAAGCCTTTCCACAAACACCAGGTGTCGTAGAAGAGTGTCTTTGTTCTCTGCTTGAATGAGACAATCGTCCAAGTATGGATATATTTGAATACTTCTTAGTCTGCAAAACACAATTACTGGTGCCAGGCACTTTGTAAAGACCCTGGGCGCAGTAGATAAGCCAAAGGGCAGTGCAGAAAATTGGTAATGCATTAAGCCAGCCTTGAATCTGAAGTACCTTCTGCACAATTGTCTTATTGGGACATGCAGGTATGCCTCTTAAGTTAAAGTCACCAGCCAAGCATTCTTGCCCAGCATGGGCAGAAGTTGTTGCAAGGTGAGCATTTTGAATTCTGGAATGTCCAGGTATATGTTCAAAATCGATAAATCCAGTATTGGCCGCCAGGCCTAGTCCTTTCTGGGTACCAAGAACAGTCTTGAGTAAAAACATTGTCCTTTTTCCTGTTCTGGTACTGTCTGAATGGCCCCCATAACCAAGAAGGACGTAACCCGTTTCTGTGCCTCTGCCCATCGTTTTTTTGGCAGGTCTGGCCAACCATTTGTCATTGGCAGAGTGTGGAAATGGAATCTGTATCCCTGTGATACGATGTTCAGTACCCACTTGTCCTGGGTTATTTGCCAATTTTGAGCAAAAAGTGCAAATGTTCCCCCTATGGGTGCTGCCAACAGATAAATGCTTGGTGTAGGCAGAGGGAAGTCATTGGGATTGATTTCTGTAGGTTTGCGCTTTATCTCCCCCAGCTTTGGAGGTGGATGCGCCCCATTGCTTTGACCTGTACGAGTCTTGAGCCTGGTACCTGGAACCCTTAGGGCGTCTGGATTTGCCCCTTTGAGCTCTGTCTGACACAGGAAAGGACCAATTACTTCTAGGCCAGAGTCTACTGAATTTGGGTGGCTGTACTTGTAAGAAATCTAACAGTTTGCATACATTTAGCTTAGTCTTCCATTTTCTTTAAAACCTCTTCTGCCTTAATACCAAACAGGGAATCATGCTGTAAAGGTGCATCTAGCAGTTCAGCTTTAACATGATCAGACAAATTTTGTTCCTTTAACCAGGCATACCTCCTAATCACAGATAAAGCAACTGCGGCCCTGCAGGAGGCCTCTAAAGAATCAAAACCACATTGCAAAGTATGACTTCCAAGTTGTTCAGCTGCATGCAATAATTCCTGCAATTCCTTATTTTCTGCACATTCTGAAATCATCATTTTCGGTTTCAGCAATCCCATAACATGTTGTTGGTACTTAAGCATATGAAATTGACAGTTTAAGGCCCTAATTGCCAAAGTTGCAGATGTATGCACCTTTCTTCCCCATCTGTCCAGCACCCTTGAATCTCTGTTGGAGGGGGTAGTGTTCTTTGATGTTGAGGCCTTAACTCCCTTTGGACCCTGTGAAATAGTTTCAGGTTCAGCAGTAGGGTTTCTAAATAAAAATTTATGAAAGTCAGGGACCCTGTAATACCAGTCAGACTTACTGGGAGCCGGAAGTAGAGTCAGGGGTCAGGCTTGACAATGAAAAAACATCATCCACAATGTCTAACACAGGGGAAATGGCTAAAGGCTTGTGCTGAGGGAGGAGGAGATCCCGGAGCCTCTTTTTTGATTCTGAGAAGTCTTGACTCTCCCAGTGAAACTGCCCCCTCAGAGTACGCAAGGTTTCTCCAAATGAATAATCCTCAGGAGGAGATGCAGATGGAATACACTTCTCAGCATCAGAATCCTCATAGGGAGGTAAAGATAATTCCTGATCACAAGAAATAGAAACCTTCTCAAGATTCATAGTCAGCGTCTTGCCTAGGCCTCTTATCTGGAGGGGGATGGGTACCCCTGATCAAGGTGATAAAGTCTTCAGCCATTTTGATAATCTGTTTTTTTAGGCATAGAGGCCTGTGCACGTGGCTCAGGCGCCAGTTTTTAGTTTTTAAAGGTGTCTTTGCCTTTGGTTTTGCAGCGTTCGGTTTGATATAAAAATGTTGAAGTCTGAATACACCCTCAGAAGCTGAACTACCTTGAGTATCTTGCGGCATGCCGGACTCCACATGGGTGTCGGTAGAGGCCTGCAACTCAAAGGGCTGCGAAAGCATCTCACTGAGTACCGGCGACTGGCTTAGGAGAAGCTTCGCCATCGGTTGTGGATCTCTACTGCCTTTCTCTGTCCTTTTCTTTGCGTTTTATGTACTCCGGTAGTAGGATTGCTATCAGACATCTCTGGGTAGTTAAATCCGTTTCCAAAATACTTAGATGCAAAAATATACAGACGCTTAATAGTGCGTTGGTTAAATCTAGCATAAAACCGACAGCCAGGCACATTATGATCAGGGCCTAGGCAAGGAATACAGTATAAATGGAAATCCTTATAGGTATTAGCTTCCCACAAATACAATTATTAACTTTCTGACATCAGTAAAAAGCAAGAAAAACGTTTCCCCAACGGGGTACTTAGCTTTATTGAAGACTTTGGTTCTGAAACTCAAAACGCAAATATTTCAGTAGTCAGCCAACAGGCACTTGCAAAATGCTTCTGCTTCGGGCACTGCATGGCAAGAAAGACTAAAGAAAATGGCGTTGGCTGCATGTTTTATACCCCTGATGACCTGACGTCATGGAAGAGGAGACAGTAACCAACGCAGGACCCAAGACTTTGGAATTCAGGCAGACTGAGGGCAACCTGCCAGCAGATTACCCAAATGTAATGACTGCAACAGTGAAACACGAAGAACATCTGTAGTTAATAGGAATGTAGTGAAAACTAGAAGGATATATAAGTTAGAGCTATCTTTTTCCACCCTACTGTATGTGCATAAAAAAATGCAATTCCACACCTCAATCGGATGTCTAATCTCAAAACATTTGCTGGGACATATGTCCTTTTGGTTTATAAATATTTACATTTATTTCTATGCATGTGCCCTGTTAAAATACCTCAATATTGGTGGCCTGTTGCCATCAATTCAACTCGCATGCTGTTGTAATGTCCACTATTTTTCTATATATGCATGCGTTATGCTTGCTTTTCAACTTTTGAAAATCTGGTGTGTTGGGTTAATGGTAATACTCCTGCATGCTGTTATAACTAATTGGGAACGCTGTTGACTGTTACTAACCCATATCTTTATTTAACTCTTCAAAACAGTTCGTACGGAAAAGCAGGTCCCAGCGGACCCACCTGTCCCACCTCAGCTGGCCATGGCACCTGTCACCAGCAGATCCAGTGCGCAGCCTGGAACCTCCTCCTCCGTTGGCCCTGTGCCACCTTCGGGTAGAAGCACTGCAGGGGGTGGGGTTCATCCCCCCATGCAAGCATGGGCAGAGAGACACCTATCACCCTTCATAGGGTCCGGGCTGTGGTGCACAGAGACTGAATGTTCTGTTGCAGACCCTCTACACCAGCTTGAGGCCAGAGTGGCGCAACTCACGGGTCAGCCTGCCCTTCCTACACAGCCCCCAGCACAGCCACCTTCTAGGCCTTGAAGGAGCAGTGGTGACTGCCCATGGGTGGGGACCTCAGTCCCACTGTTTCCATCTGGTGGCTCATAGGCTTGCAATTTCCAAACATCCCTTCCCGTCAAAGGTGTTTACCCACCACGTGTCATATACTGCCTCTGTATGCCTCTTGTCCGTTTACCTCCCCAACCTACCTCCCCAAATATACCTACGTCCCCTACCTCACACATTCCACTCTCACCTGAAGAAAAAAAAAAAAAGGGCAATCTGTTCCCAAAAAAAAAAAATCTACGGCCAATACATTGCTGCCCATTTTGCACATATGTCCACTGGACACATGAAATGTTATTTAATTGGCATTACAACATACTTTGTTGTCCTCATCCCTCTCTCATGGGTTGAAGGGTTCATATCTACCTCCAAATTTATTGCATATGCACAGTTGAAGAAATGGGCAGCTATGGACCTTCCCTACACCAGTCCTGCACATCCCAAGCTATTTTCCATACTGTCTTTCCCTCTGTGCCCCTTTTTCACCACTTTCCTATCTCTCCATTTTTCTTTTAAAGAAATTAGCACGGAGGTGAGCAGGAGTAAGCATTATTAAGCAGTAGTGAGCGGGTTTGCACTTGGCTAAGCAATGTGAGGCATTCCACAAACCCGCTTACAACTGCTTAAAAGTGCCTTAGTCACTATGTGAGGGCCCTTGTTCTGCTCAGGAACAAAATAAAACACCTCTAAGTCTCGAACCCCGGACCTTCCACACACTACACAACATGAAGTACCACTAAGCCATGGTAGATATACATTAAGTTGGTGCTTAAATAATTATATCATGCATCAGAATGAGTCAATGTAAAGGAAAATTAGGAATACCATACCACACAATTTGTTCTGTGGAAGTTGACCAACAGTTGTTGTGGGATTACATTACATGAATGTGATCAGAGAAGCAGCCATTCTAGCAGGAAATAATGTTAAACCATCACCTTACAACCCTACACAGTATCACAGCAGGACAAACACTGGCATATCTGTTTAGGGCAGAGGCCATACCTCTCAACTGTCCCTAATTTTCAGGGACGTCCCAGATTTTGACTCAAATTTTTGCTCTGTCCCTCTGAATCCCTCCTAAAACTACTGACTTTGGGCAGAAAGGTGGTGAATTACACTTAATGAATAATGACAATAATTAAGAGCTATACACTTATTTTACTTCAGAAAAGGAGTATCAATTCATATGCTCCGATTCTCTCAATGTTTCAACTTAATAGCACTAATATTTTAAAAGTGTCCCTGATTGTCCCTGATTTTTGCTGGACTTTTCCCGGATTCTGTTCAAATTTGTCCCTGATTGCTTGAGAGGTCTAGCAGAGGCATATTCGCCTTTCTGCTGTTACACATTGTGCAAATAGCTTTGGAATGAGTTTTGGAAACATACCCTTATTTAGGAATAAAACACAAATACAAATGGATGTAGCCATGTACTGGTAGCAACCAGCTGTAAGAATGCCATTGCTCTATTGGTGAAAAGACCTGTATGGTGCACAGACAAAAAACAGGCTATTCTCTGGCTATCATGTGGATAGGTCCACATTTGGGAGTTACACAGACAGACTACCTTCCTTGATAAAGTAACATGTACACAGCAACCCTGTAAGTCCAGGCCAGCAAGATAAAATGCACACAATACTACTTAAGCTCTCTGTACTTCTGCAACCTTAGCCAAATGTAAAATTTACCTGTGTGTGCAGGGTCTACCAAGGATGTAGGTAAGCATACTCACAGTACTGAAATGAGTCCAGTTTTTCTGAACAGCTTGTGCTAATGTCAACACTAAAAAAGCACAAAATGTTTAGAACTGTGTAAATGAATATTCACAGTATAGCAGTTCACAAACAATTCTTGTGTCAAAGGAATGAATCTCTATAACTAGCTTTGTATGGCAGTTAATTGTAACAGTTGAAAAGAAAGTAAATCTTTCATGTATCTTGGGGTAGCATTTTGAGGGGTGAGTACATATTTACATTGACAAGTGGGTATTGGAAGCAGCAACATTAGGCTGAGTACAAAATGTAAATCTCTGGCTACACACCTGGCTTCTGATATAAGAACTATTTCAACCTTCTGTCAAACAATTATGTCCATACCAAACAAGGATGATCTACATCTTGGAAAGCTGAAAGGGCCATGCCTACATGAGTCGGCAATTTATAGTACTGGGTAAATATGACAGTGATTACTTCAATTACTACACAGCAGGCTGCATGCAATTAGCAAATGGTGGGCACTAATTGGTGCAGAGGCCATCACATGCTCATGTGCAATTCGCATAAAAGCAGGCTGCAATCTATGCCAACAACCTCAATCACTCTATTGCAGAGACTGAGAGAGAGAAAAAGACCAAATTATACAAAGGAAAGGTATGTGACATTTATTTACTAGCATGTAGTAGATGTTTTTGAATAGTCTACATAATGTGAAACATTCATATGTGGCAGCAGTACTTCCTGCACAGATGTTCTGCTTAACTACTGCTATGGACAATACTGTGTGTACAGGTGGGCAGTGGGACATACCTGTGAAATGTGTAGCTCAACATTAAATGTCAAATATCTGATCTATGTTATCTGTGTTCTGTACAGTAGTATGGTCAATGGCTGTTGGTGGGATTAGCGCTGACATTATATAAACATGGGTGTGATGACAGAACAACACATGCATGATAGTCGTATTAAAGTGCAGCTTAGCATTGGCAAGTGCTGTAGCAGTCTAGTATGCTTATCTAGCATTTGTAGCCATATATACCCCCCCAATGTTAGTCTGTGTTCATGTGTGACACCTGTTTGTGTTGCAGCAAGGCCCAACAGTTCAGCTGAGAGGTTCACAGACTAACAACAATGTGGACCATGTGTGTGTATGCCACACAAAGAGAAATATATATATGTGTCATATATATTCACATCTGTATATGTGCATAGAGCAGGGGACATATTGCAACTGTTTGCGAAGGGGGGATATACAAGTTGGTGAAGGTTAGTATGCGCATATATGTATGTAGGTTTTAGTGTGCGACAAAAAAGACAGCATACAGTGCTGGTATAGGACATGTGGTGGTTAAACACTGTGGGTGGTTCGTTCAGTTTGCAATGTTGAAGTCAGTAAGGTCTGCTAAAGCTACCTGGGCTGTGAACACCTTCAATGCATTTATCCCAAGACTGTGCAATGTTATTACATCACTGTACACCTTGGATCCTTTGTATAATTGATATTCTCACTATGAAAGGTGAATTGTATATGTGCCTATACATATATATATATATATACATATATATACATATATATATATATATATATATATACATATATATATATATATATATATATATATATATATATATATATATATATATATACACACACACACATATACATACATATATATATATATATATATATATATATATATATGTGTGTGGCGTGTATACACACCTACATCTACTTGTTGCACTAGATTCTCTGTACTGCTGACTGACTGTGATGGTCAATATGTTTGTGAATACATCAAAGATATGTATCTGTGGGATAGCTTACTGGGAAACTGTTTATTTTATGATATTCTGGGTCTTTGCTTTGATCCTAGCAAAAACTGTGTATTCTGTTGCTAGGCAGAACACGTGCTATTGCATACAGTGTGATTAAGTCCCTTGGTTTTAACTAGGGCGTGTCATTGGAGGCTAAAGCACTACATCTATGATTGTTGATTGGTACCAATCTTGAAAGCAAATCCTGTGTGTACTGTAGTACTAATTGAAGCTCTGGGCCTGTACAGCAAAGTATAGTGCATATCTACATTGCTTGCATCTACTGTTTTGTGTGGTCCCTGTATTCATCACAGATGACATTTCTCAAGATTAAGGTTGTGTAAGTACCGACACACAGTACTGTATAGTACACACTGAAAGCTTACCTGGGTTGTCAAACCTTTGTGTCCTGTAATTATGTCTGATGTATGTGTGGGTATGTCTAATATGTCCTTTGACATGTGTGGTAATTCATATAACTGTGTATCTAGCAACATTCATAATGTACTACAGCAGTATATGACCTATATTTCCAATTGTGCACATATTTTGGCCACAGGTTTGGCATTAACAAGTTATGTGGTATAATATTAATACATTTACTGGACCTTACACTGATTGTGATAGAGGATACATTTCTTTACACATCAGCTTGATGTATATCTGCTGTGGCTAAGTGGTGCATTGTGGTGCACACAGTGTGCCAGGTACTCTTACATTTGTTGACCAGGCTAGTCTAGCTGGATACATGTCCATTTTCAGTAGAGGCCCAGGGAGAAAAGCTCCACAAACGGAATATTAAAATTTGTAAAAAAAAGTAGTAAAAAACAATGCTAGTAGCAACAGCCAACAAAAATACATCAGGGGAAAAATTGCTAAACAAAGGCATTGCTAAAATGAGAGAGAAAACATATGTAGCATTGATGCACACAAGACCAAATTTAAGTAAATTACATAAGGGGGACTAACACTGATTAGAAATATTTTATAGCCTTATATAGTGATTTTATTTTGTTGCTGTGCAGAACATGATTCATTGGATAGAGAGTGAGCAAGGCACTTTGAAGCAGTTGTGGGGTGAGCAGTGATAAGTGGCAGTTACAGTGCTTCACTCTCAGTTATCTTATAGGTTGCTAAACTTTCATAAGCTGTGCTTACCCTTCTGCAAACCCACTTGCAACTGCTGAAATGTACCTTATTCCGTCTGTAGCCCCTGACCTTTGTTTTGGCTGGAAACAAAATGAAAAGCATTTACAAAGAAAAACCCACAACCATTCACATCACAGCACAAGTTATTTGCCATTAAGCCATCTCAGATACACATTTATGTATTCACAAACATAACATCCAATACAATCATACAACACTACAGAAAATTTAGTCCAACATATAGATGTATGTGTGAGTAATTATTGTAATCTGTGCTCGGGTACAACATATGGTTGTATGTATGTAACTATATGGCAGTTCAGTGATATAATCACTAGCATTATGATTCAGCACTACCATTTACTGTTTTCACAAACCAGCCCGGACCAGCACGAGCATACTGCAATGTGGCAAGATCTTGTCCGCAGGGTCAATGAGGTAGGCCTGCATAACCGCACATATGAGCAGGTACGCCACCACTGCAGTGATCTTCTCCGACATGTCGGTCAGCATGCTGCTGCTGTGCGTACGGAACAGCTTGCAACAGGGGGTGGTGTTAACATCCATCCCCCCTCACCAGAGTGGAGGAGCTGCTCATGAGCCTGGTGGCACCTGCCAACAGCAGCAGCAGACATGCACCATGATGGAGGTTGGAGCCAGCAAGCAGACATGGAGCATGCAGGTAACATGGCATATCTTTAGACTGTATTCTGTATTGGTAGATCATGCATATGTGAGATGTGGAGTGTGTTGCTCAAAGATGTGGAGCCAGTTGTGCAATACTGATCATTTGGAACATAAGCTGTAGCCCTGTGAATGTAAACTGTTGTTGTACTGTAAGATTGCAAACAGTAGCAATGCCACAGTTGTGGCCCACTGACAAACAGTCTCAGCTCTGTGTAGGTACCTCTGGGGTGACGTCAAGGCAGTGGACAGATGCTGGTGAGTGTGTTCTACATTTATTATTGGAAATAAAAAGTGTATGTCATGGTTAAGGTGTAGGCCATGTACACATGTAACACACCTACCCATAATGCATGCTGTGCATGTTTGGTTTAAGAGCACGCACATCTCACTAATGTGATTCACAGCCTCAAACACATGCAATACCCAGACCATCTCAAACAAATGTGGCTAGACTGTAGTGACCATTGGATAGGCACAGCTGATACTCAACATGCACATAACAAACATCTGTGTCATACACAGAGCATTTTAAGATGCTATACATAAAGGATTCCCAAACCCTCTGACACACTGGTATCCAAAATCTCATCCACATATTACACAGAATATACCCGAGGGGTAGAGGCCTATCCTGGGGCATTTAAACACACTGCAACACACTAAACAGTCATGGCATGGAATGCTCCTTATTGGCCTCCTTACAAAATCACATAACAACTGGTTGTGAAATGGTGAATTTAGCCAAGGTAGTACAGTTCCAGCACAGCATGATTTGTGGTTTGTGAAACATTTGTAGCCTTGAGTGACCACCTAATGCCTCATGATGATGGCCTGTGGTACTATACCCATCCAGTTATTGTAACCACAGTACTACACAGCTGTCATTGCTACACACCATAATGATGCATGTGTGCACACATATGCACCTCTAAAACAGTATGCATACCAATCACCATTTGCACAACTGACACATACATGTCTTACGATGCTATTGAGTGGCTAGGTCATGAGACATATTGGGTATGTGTAGTGTTTAAATATGCAGTCATGTTTTAGCATGTCATGGAGGAGACTGGCATGTCCAAAATATGATCTACACTCACCATAAGTACCGTACATTGGGTACGTGGCCGAATGGTATTCTATCAGTTATCCATGCAGCACTGATGTGTGAATACTCATGTGTGTGCTAAAACAGTGTCCACAGTTAACACGTGTCGACAATTATTAGCTAAAGACACAGAGGCTGTAATTAGCATTGGATACCTATCTGACATGCAGATACACATCCAGCAATGGTATGTACACCTTGAGTTATGGTGCACAGTACATCACAGGGTTATGAATACCTACACAGCAATGCTGTGTCCATGTATGCATTGTATTCCAGGGGGAGGGCCATCACCGAACAAAACACATGGAAAAGCCATGTATACTGTTAGTAACAAAGGCTGACCACACTTGCACTGCATGCTGTTGAGCAACACATGTCCTGCATGCTGACATGTGTGATATGACTGTTTTGCTTGTGATACTGTACCCCCCACCATCACCTGCTATTGTCTATCTTCTGTGATTGCTGGTGTTGTATGTGTCCGCTTTCGGGAGGAGTGTTGTTTTGTGTGTGTGCATGTGGTCTGAAGTCATGTTCAGATCTTAAAGTACGTTTCCCGTTTTCCTCTCACAGGTGGCGAGGTGGGGCTGGTTCAGTACAGCAGGGAACCTGGTGTCACCGAGACAGACAGTGATGAGTATAGGTGTGTTGAGGCACAGGCAGGTCTGTCAGGGTCTGTTGCTGGGCCACCAATTGACAGTACACAAGTCTCCACACCATCCATGCACACAGTCATACTGCCTATACATCCATCACCACCAGTGCCCTTAGCTGAGAGACAGTGTACGGTTGGCACTGGCCAGGACAGTGTGGTATCTATGGCACATGCATCAGGACACAGCAGCCATAACCAGATGCCTGGAACGGTACCACATAGGCAGATGCTCAGGGGTTCTCGTCAGAGCACTGCTGGTCATCATGCCCCTAAGCAGATGTGCCACACCTCTTTCTACCACATGCATGTTCCAGGCTGTCATGGAGGCACAGACAAGAATGGAGCAGTACACCAGACACAATGTCATGTCTATGTATCAGGACAGTGCGGGACGGTTGAGACTTGGACATATGCCAGCAACCTCATCAGCTGGAGATCACCGTGGATGTCCAGCAAGTCACAGCTGCTCCTGTAATGCCAGTACCAGCCCCAGCAATGTTGGGGGGCTGTCCATATAGACCGTCCTAGCAGACCACATGCACGTGGCTCTGGCCAGTCCGGGCAGAGACCTTGATCCAGTGGACATTTGTCAACCTCTGAGGATAGTACCCAATCTGGATTAGTACCAGATACTGTCTGTAGCACCCCTACAAGGCACAGGTTCTATATCCGTGGCCAGAGATGGTGATCCGTAAAGCCTGCCATCCTGACATGCCCTGTATTGGCCACTGTACACTCCATAGTGTGTATTGGCAGCCAGTATGCATTGTACTACACACATTTTGGAAATTGAGTACATGTGTGTGTATGACACGGGTTGACACTGTGCTGTGGGTGATGCTGTTGTTGCTGTCATTGGTTTGCATTACTAAGGTTAACACTGTCAGCTGCATAATCCTTTAGTAATGCACACTGTTCACCTACAGGGTGGCATGGACCATGCTATCACAAACACAAGAAATACTCACTTATACAGTAAAAGTACATTAGTCTCATGGATCCCTACCATAAACTAAATATATAATAGAAGGTGTGAAGTTGTACCAAAAAAGAGTTGCATACCAAGAAGGGATAACCTCTCTGGTCAGCATCATTGGGAAAATACAAGCCCTCAATCATACAAGGCAAGCTTCAAAATACAAATTGGCAAGGACTCCAAAGACAACACTAAAGCTTTCTTTAGTGATGTTTATAATCTAGAGGGGAAATCTCAGATCGGGTCAGAGTTAATGTAAATGGTCACAAAGTACACTTATCTGAATGACATTGCCAATATCTTGTCAGACAGTTTGAATGCGGATTTCACCACCCTGTCATTACACAAGGGCCACATTTCCAGACCTGAAGAATGTAAAACCTGATGATTCACAGACACTAGTTAAAACATCTCTTTACCAAAGTCCAAACCACAGTGGCAATGGTACTGGACAGTGTCCCTGGCTGCGTCATACACAAGTGGACATATGAAGTAACCACTCACCTAAACACTCTGTTCAGATGCAGCCTCTATACAGGTTACATACTTGTGGAATGACGCACGGTAATGGTGTTCACAGTCCACAAGGGTTGAGCTACAACTTCTTCACCTTCCGGATGCTCCCATTAGGGGTCGCCACAGTAGATAATCTGTTTCCATTTCTTCCTGCCTTCTGCATCTTGCGGTGTCACGCCATCCACCTGCATGTCCTCTCACCACATCCATAACCCTCATCTTAGGCATTCCTCTTTTCCTGTTACCACGCGGCTTCATCCTTGGCATCTATTTCACAATATACTCTGCATCCCTCCTCAGCACATGTACAAACCAACGTAATCCTGCCTATCTGGCTTGGTCTACTAACCTTCAAACATGGGCTGACCCTCTAATGTACTTATTCCTAATCCTGTCCACCCACGTCACACCCAGTCTAAATGTTAGCATAAATTGATTAAGGGTAGAGCTACAACAGATCCTGGAAACTCTCACCCTATAAGCCAGACAAATGTTATCTGGATGGCTATGGAGCACAGCATTATGGAACTCATTAACAGACATTATGAACCTGCAAACACTGCACCATACCCACTTAGGTTCTCTAAAGGCCAGATCATGGCTTCTACACCTAGTAGACTTCAAGCCAGTTAACAAGGCTATAGGTGAGGAGAGGGGAGGTCCACACAGCCAAGCTATAGCTCACCAGCAATTCATACCCATCCCACATTCTGCTATTATACATAACCTCAGACTGACAATAAACGACTGTTAGATGATGGATTGACAACTGACGCACAGATGTAGGACACACAGTAACATCTGCAGCCTCCATGTAAAATTCTATGCCAGTAACAAGTGGTATTCACCTGCACGCAGTCCTGGGAGCACTCTTATTTGGCATATAGCTTTCTTAGGTACAGGCAAACACAGTAGGGATACGTCTGCCCACATTTGATGAAAATGCATACTGTGGGCTATACTTTATTCTCCAGATGACACACATCCTCCAAAAGGATATCAGAGACCGATACCTGGTGTCAAATTCATGCTATAAAGCTATAAGCCAAAGAAAGCATAGTTATCCACTTTTAGAAAACAAAGTATCCCCAGAGTACCACAGAGGTAGTAGCCCCCAAAATGTGGAACAGGTACTAATGTATACATACAGCCATGTGTTTAGTCATCTCTCCTTTGATAATCACACTACCAAAGGTTTTTGGAAATCACTCTGTGGAGCACATAAGCAATAAAGGCTTTGCATGCATATCAACAGAGGTTGTTGCACACCTATAATGATTAGTCATCTTTGCCAGACTTTGCTTGCTTTGGAACAGGATTCAAATATACCTCAAGCGTAAACCCCTCACTCACACTCTTCAATAGAAACAGTGATGAATGGATGTGAAACGGCAGACGTAGCCAAAGGATCACTGCAATGGCCATGCTTGTCACAAGCATACAGAAGTGACCCAAGGTCTGGAAAGCGGCAGCACACTATGGCAAGGCTAACAGATGCTTTCATGGAGAAAGCATAGTACCCCACCCAAGAAAAAATTGAGGTCACATGTATGTATATGGCTTTGTCCCACAGCTACCTTACATGTGTTATGCACATACAGTTGTCATTGTGATATGTAATGCACTAGAAAAATCAAAATCCACTCCACATTGACCAACGGTGTCACACTCACACCTGGACACAACAGGAACACAAACAAACAGTTAGCAAGTACGGGATTCATACATTATAATACTACAGCAGTACGCATTTACACAACATGCTATACACATTACTGGGATTTCACCTTCTCACAGGTGTATTTGTAGGATGGTGACATCATCAGACTTGACAAAGACAAGTATATATCAATCACTTTTAAGGGGTGTGAATAGTCTCCAAAAAGGCTGCTCTCTTTCCAGGGAGAGACAGACGCACAGTTTGCAAGTGCGGGGTTCTTATTCCAAACAAAGTACTTTTTTTTACACTTAAGCAAGAAATATTGAGTTACAAGATGCAATACAGACATTACTCGCTGACAGTTTGCCCAAGGGGGTTTTCACATTTGCTAACCTCAGCAAGCTTATCATACTAGGTGTATTGTGAGTGTATTTTATGCATAGGCCATAACCATATCATATACAGGTTGATGCACCACAGGCTGACACACAGGGTCAAACTGGTGGCTAAGCTCTGTCAACCCAATACTGGACAACAGTCAAGAGGAGTAGGGTCATACAAGCACAACAACAGTCTCACATAGACCTACAATACAAGTACCTGCAAAA
The DNA here is from genome assembly GCF_019279795.1 of Protopterus annectens. Taxonomy (NCBI): domain Eukaryota; kingdom Metazoa; phylum Chordata; order Ceratodontiformes; family Protopteridae; genus Protopterus; species Protopterus annectens. The sequence goes on along the minus strand of NC_056735.1, from coordinate 1,241,807,813 downwards.
CACACAAATACACATTACCATACTCTGAGAATACAAACATTAATCTGAAAAAGAGAAAGTGTCCTCCTAAGCAGACGAGCAAGCAACATGCATCTCCAAGCACACGCCAGAAAACACAATACACCAAAGCAGTGTGCCTCACAACAAGCCCCAAGGCAAAACATAACCAACACAGTAGTAATAAGTGACTCCATAGTCAGGCACACAGATGTTCCACTCACTAGGATGGACAAGGGGAAGGTTACTGTCAGTGGTCTGTCAGGTGCTATGATCCGCCACAACACAAGCACTTTCATCACTCCAGAACAGGTACATATATGACATGTTCTTTGTACATGTCAGTGTGAATGATCTGAGACATACCTCCCAGGACATGACAAGAGATATGTATTAGCTCTATGATCATGTAACCCAGGCTGGTATGACCCTGACTGAGTAGCATCTTAACTTCACCTACATGACACTGCAATAACAGAAGGATGATAAACTTCAACTGGCTGAGCTTCTGGTGTCATTCAAAGGGGATCCAGTCTCTGTCTGACTGGGATGACATGACAGACCAGCCTCATTGCTTCGTTAGAGATGGCTTGCACCAGTCACCCCTATGCTTCTGAATACTGGCCAAGGCTCTTGCTGTCCCCATATTACCTTTTTAGGCAAAGCTCAAAAGGACAAACCAACACATATAACCACAAAGTGAGCTAAAAGCTACTCATTGCCAGAAGTCTCAGCCTCCAAATGCACACTCGAGGCACTCCTCAGTGTGAAGAATATTGATATCTGTGCAGTAACAGAAACCTAGCTCAAGGCTCCACAGAGCACACCAGCACTACCAGGATACTACTCATTCCATACCTTCCGGCATCAGAACCTGGATCACAGCACATAGGGCAGGGATGTATCCATATTCATAAAGGATACCTACACCTCTCTCTCTACATCCTCTCTACAGGATATGTACCCACAGAATGTTGCACAGCAACGTTCTTCCCACTCCACAGGGGTGGGGCCACAACAGACTCTTGGCATTCCCGCTCTATGAGCCTCACGAGTCTGATCTGCAAGGCAATGGAGCCAATCATTGGGAACCTTCACACAGTTGAGCACACCCAGTCTGGCTTAGTCAAAGGCAGATCATGCCTCCTGAACTGGGTGGATTTCTTTGACAGTGTTATCCAGGCTACAGAGGATTGAAAGGAGCTCCACACAGCCTACCTATACCTCGATAAGGCCTTTGACACCATTCCCCAGTCAGGTATCATAGATGAACCTAGGTAACGTATCATAGGTAACAAAGTTCACACCAGGGATCATACCAACAGCTCTAGTAGATAGGGGCCAAAGGTACTAGCTGCTAGATTAAGGGCCTAGGGAACTAACCAAAGGGGAGGTGAATACCGCACAACGTGGCTGGGCTAAATATATGCCTTCGGGCAAATAGCCCAGTACCTACCAATCTGGGCATAAATCCATACATCACAAGATGGATTGCAAACTGGCTCACAGATAGATCCCACAAATTAAGAGTTGCTGGCTACATGTCAGACTCTAAACTGGTAACAACTGTTGTCCCCCAAGGTTCAGTCCTGGGGCCCCTCCTGTTTGGTATATACTTCTCAGAAGTACATGCCAACACAGGAGGGTTGTGGTTGACTACGTTTGCTGGGAACTGTAAAGTGTGTGCCATAATAGATTCCCCGGATGGCACAAATATTCTCCAGAAGGGACTCAGGACAGATGTGTGGTGTCAGAATCATGGCCTCAAGCTCAATGCGGAAGAATGCATAGTAATCCAATTTGGGGAAAACAAAGTACCCACAAACCACCACATAGGTGTTACCCCCTGAACACTGACGAGGTAATAAGGGATATGGGGACACAAGTAGATAGTCATCTTTCCTTTGACAACCATGTTGCCAAAGTGGTTAGGAAATTCTATGTGGCCCAACTAATCAACTGAGGCTTTGCATCAAGATCATAAGAGGTAGTGGTGGCCCTCTACTCTTCAGCCATCAGACCCATCATGGAGTACAATGCACCATTTTGGATGTACTCTACTAGGCATATCCAGCAGCTGGAGAGACCACAAGAGGTACCTCACCAAGAGGACTACTGGCCTCAAACAATTGAGTTATGCAACAGAACTGGAAAAACTAAATCTGTTCTCTGTTGCGTACCGCCTACTCAGAGGCAAACTCTGCCTAACAGAGAGCCATGTCCAACACATGGCTGCTGAACATGCTGCATCTAAGGAAAACAAAATCGAGTTGCACTACACACTCCAGGGATATGAACCTCATCACAACAATGAATACAACATGCTGGTGGGATAGAGTACCATCCCAGAGACTTGCCTTACTGTGGAACAGAGTCCCAATGTACATCAGACAGAGCCCCTCCCTGACGCTCTTCAATAGGAACCTTGAGGAGTGGATGGGAAATGGCCAATTCACACCAGGGATCACATCAGCAGCTCCACTAGAAAGGGGCTTAGGGTACTAACTATTAGAACTAGGGCTTAGGAGACTAACCAATGGGGTGGTGAAAGCTGCACAACTTGCCTAGGCTAATATATACCTTTGTGAAGATAGCCTACTACATACCTATGAACCTATGTGACAGGTACATGTCTACAGATAGTTGATGTGTACTTTATTGTACAGTCATGTTGCACAGCAGGCACATGCACCACATACAGATACTGGTGGCTATTATGTACAGTGGGCGAAACGTGCATCTCATGTCTTTTGTGCCATTGGGATGCGTGCTGGGTGTGACAGTCCTAGATGGCTCCTTGTCATGGTCACCCTCTTACATCTCTGCCCATCCATCTTTGGCTTCTTATACTGTGTTCCCCCCTACATATATAGGTACATAGGTAGGTAATAGGCTATCTGCCTGAAAGCATATATTAGTATGGCCAGAGTGTGCAGCTATCACCACAACTGGGGTTAGTTCCCTATGCCTTTGTGTAGTAGAGATCATTAAGTGATCCATGGTGCGACAGTTCAGTTTCACATACACTCATCAAGGCTCCTCTGGAAGAGTGTCAGTGAGGGACTCAGCTCAATGTGGTTTGGGAGCCTGTTCCAAATCAAGGGAAGTCTGTGAGTTAGTAATATATCCCTCCAACATGTTCTATTCATTGTTGTGATAATTATATCCCTAGAGCATGTGGCACAGTGAGCTTGGGTTTACTTCAGATGGAGCATGTACATCAGTTCTGCATTGGACATAGACCTGTACATGTTGGGCAGAGATCGCCTGAGTAGACGGCATGCAACAGAGTACAGATTGAGTTACTTCAGTCTTGTTGCATGGGGCAACTGTTTGAGGCCAGTAATCCTATTGTTGAGGTACTTCAGTGGTCTTTCCAGCTGCTGAAGGGGACTAGTCAGATTCATTGCATGTGTGTCGTGGTACTCTGATGGGTCTGATGACTGATGAGTATAGGGAACCTCCTTTGACCTACAAGCAAAGACTTTGGCAATTTGTGGTGACACATAGCATGATTTTCTAACCACTTTGTGAATGTGTTTCTGAAAATAGAGATAACAATCCAAATGTGTCCATAGATCCCTTATTATTACCTCTATATTAAGGGTGTTGGCACCTATTTGGTATTTGTATGACTGTAGCTCGAGGCCATAATTTTGACACCACATCTGTCTGACTGAGACCCTTTTTAAGGATGTCTATGTTGTCCCAATCAACAATTATGACAACCTTTTCGCAGTCATCCAAACTTTGGTAACCATAGCCCTCACGTGTTTGACTACTTCTGAAAAGTATACACCAGACAGGAGGGGTTCTAGGACTGAGCCATGGGGGATAGCAGTTGTTACCAGCTTACAGTCCAACAGGGAGAACACCATTCTTACCTTGTGGGATCCATCTGTGCCCTAGCTGGCAATCCATCAGACATATGTGTTTATGCACAAGTTGCTGATTTTGTGGATACGACATGTGTGGGATGTTGGAAAACGGCTTTTCAAGGTCTATGTAGGCCATGTGGAGCTCATTTCATTGATGTATGTCCTGGGTAACTGCCTTTAACTGTCTAGCAGGTTAAGGGACCATGATCTGCCCCTGACCAAACCAAAATGGGTAGGGCTAGGTGTTGGTAGTCTCCCAGTTTCATATCCTGTACAGAGGGTGAGTCAGACTGTTCAGGTGCAGGGTCCGTTTGTTTTGGAGTTCACATATGACACAGCCAGGGACACCATGTCATCCCATAGACGCCGTGTTTTTACGTTTGGATAGAGCTGTTTGACCATTATATATGTGATTTCTGGGTTTTCACAATCTCCAGGTATGGTAATGGGCCCTTTTATCAGTGAGAGGGAGGTAAATATGTATGAACCTCGTGGTCCTGCAGAGTGTTACAAGCAGCAGAGAGATGAAAAGTGAAACTTTAAACAGATTAAGTATTTTTTTCTCTGCCTTTCTACTTGCGACTGCATATTCTCACCAAAATGCGAGTTTCTAGCTATTCTAATGTGAAAAGCGCTTGTTTTTGCATTTTTACTGTTCCTGCACTTCTTTAAATCGTTTTTGTGTTTAACTGTTGTAGGCTACACACTCAAGTGCTCTAGCCTGTTTAAAGCATTTACAGTGTTTTTCTGTTAAGTTACTGTTCTGTTGAAAAAAGAAAAACAAGAAAAAATATCCTGGTTTCCTGCCTTTTCTGAACTAGAGTAGTCCAGATTTCAGGTTTTGCTGAATTCTGGGCTATGGTACAAGTTCCAGTGTTGCCCATATCCTTACTTGGATAGGAGGAAGCTTCTCTGTTCACCAGTGAGAGTGGGGAGCTTTGAGCAGCCCATCTGTCCCTGGAGGAGTGGTCTCAGCCCAGCAACTAGTAGCTTATTGGCCATTTTGGGCCAATTCCTAACTCTGCCTTAAAAACCCGCATTTGCGCTGGTTTGCACATCCCGCAACGCCACGCAGTGCCATTTAAGCAATTTTAAACTATTCCAGGCTCCACAAAGTCTGCTCTTCAATTTTTCCCTTAGAACTACTCAAACTCTCAAAATAAGCACTCTGCCTTTATTCTACAGCCCAGCACTTGCTCAAATTTCTCAGTAAGCACTAACAAACTTTAGCACTACACCCCCTTATACTAAGTACAAGGCTCCCTATCCATCCAAGGCTCCCTATCCGTCCAAGGCTCCCTATCCGTCCAAGGCTCCCTATCCGTCCAAGGCTCCCTATCCGTCCAAGGCTCCCTATCCGTCCAAGGCTCCCTATCCGTCCAAGGCTCCCTATCCGTCCAAGGCTCCCTATCCGTCCAAGGCTCCCTATCCGTCCATTCCAGACAATCAGTTCTTTAAACCATCCAGGCATGTCCAAAGCACTGTTTCAGGCATACTCTCCAGTCCAGCTGGTGAATCTGGGAATCTTGAGACAATGTTACAATTGCCTTATGTACACAAACAACCCCCTCCTCCTTCCAACAAACTCAAATATATGTGAGAGATGCAACTATAAAGCCAAACTGGAGGCAGAGCTCTCCAAACCAAAGACTGGCACAGTCAGTCAGGAGGAGAAGGAAACCACTTGTACCACACAACCAGTCTCACATAGGCCAATTGCACCAGCAAACAAGACACATACGCACAAAAACATACTCGGAGGCTCTAAATAAAAATCTGCCAAAACATAGACCTCTCCAAAGCAGACATCCAAGCAACCGCTACCCCACAACAACTTTCACATATGTACTCACCATAATATTCCATAGGTGTTGTTCATTTTCATTCACCATCAATATATGGGGTTCGGATCAGTTTCTGCCATTATTTTCAGCTCGTGGAGGTCTACAAACTCTAGCTTCCCTCTACCCAGAATGCCTCAGATAATGCATATAGCTTGAAAAGAAAAGAAGGTAGTCACAGCTATATACAGAGATCATTACTGGAGATAAAGCTGTAAGGTATTTAAGGTGCCCTTTGAATCCTAACATCCTTGCTTCTTTTCTATGGACGGGGACTGGAGGGTGAAGAATGAACGGTGAATGAAAATGGACAACACAGATGGAACGTTATGGTGAGTACATAACTTCTTTATCGAATGTCAATTTTCATTCACCAAAGTCATAATCATCATCTTTTCGGCTGTTCCCATGAGGGGTCGCCACAGTTAATAATCTGCTTCCATTTCTTCCTGTCCTCTGCATCTTGCTCTTTCACACCAACCGCCTGCATGTCCTCTCTCACCACATCCATAAACCTTATCTTAGGCCTTCCTCTTACCTGGCAGCTCCATCCTTAGCATCCTTTTCCCAATATACCTAGCATCCCACCTCAGCACATGTCCAAACCAATGCAATCATGCCTCTCTTGCTTTGTCTCCAAACTGTCCAACCTAAGCTGACCCTCTAATATACAGATTCATAATCCTGTCCATCCTATTCACACTCAATGCAAATGTTAACATCTTTAACTCTGCTACATCCAGCTCAGACTCCTGCCTTCTTGTCAATGCCAGTCTCCAACCATATAACATAGCTGGTCGCACTACCCTCTTGTAGACCTTCCCTTTCACTCAATGGTACCAGTCTGTCACAAATCATTCCTGACACTGTTCTCCACCCATTCCATCCTGTCTGTACTCCTTCACCTCTCTTCCATACTCACCATTACTCTGAACTGTTGATCCCAAGTACTTAAACTCATCCACCTTTACCAACTCCCTGCATCCTCACCATTCCTCTACCCTCTCTCTCATTTACACATATATTCAATTTTAGCCCTGCTGACCTTCATTCCTCTCCTCTCTAAAGCACATTTCCATCTCTACAGGGTCTCTTCAACCTGGTCCCTACTCTCACTACAGATCACAATGTCATTTGCAAACATCATAGTCCATGGGGCCTCCTGTCTGATCTCATCTGTCAACCTGTCCATCACCACTGCAAATAAGAAAGTGGTCAGAGTTGATCCTTGATGTAATCCCACCTCCACCTTACACGTATCTGTCACTCCCACTGCAGTCTTCATCAATGTCACACTACCCTCGTACATATCCTGTACCACTCTTACATACTTTTCTGCCTCTCCCGACTTCCTCATACAATACCACAACTCCTCTCTAGGCACCCTGTCATACAATACCACAACTCCTCTCTAGGCACCCTGTCATATGCTTTCTCTAAGTCCACAAAGACACAATGCAACTCCTGACCTTCTCTGTATTTCTCCAACACTCTGAGCAAACACTGCATCTGTAGTGCTCTTTCCTGGCATGAAACCATACTGCTGATCACTAATCACTACCTCCCTTCTTAACCTAGCTTCCACTACTCTTTCCCATAACTTCAAGATGGGACTGATCATTTTTATCACTCTGTAGTTACTGCAGCTCTGCACATCACCCTTAGTCTTAAAGATAAGCATCAAAACACTTTATCCACTCCTCAGGCATCCTCTGACTTTCCAAAACTTCATTAAACAATCTGGTTAAAAATTCCACTGCCATTTCTCCTAAGCGCCTCCATGCTTCCACTGGTATGTCCAAATATGGGACAAAATCCATCAACTCCCTGAGGCCTGGGTGGCCCTAAGGAAGGATGTTCCCAACAACGGCCAAACCAAAGGCCACTCGCCCTCGAGACCAGATCCAATTTGTAGTGATTGATAAAGGTCTGTGGGTTTAATAAAGTAGCAGCCACACAAATTATATCCATAGAAGTTCGAAAGAAAAACAGAAGTAGCCACAGACCTGGTAGGGCTTTCAAGAATTTGTGAAGCGGGATATTCAATTTATTCCACACAACTTATGTACATTCTGTAATCCATCTGGCTATGGACACTTTAGTGACAGCTTTTCCCAGTCTAGTGTGCAAAAGAGACTAAATGTTCAGACTTTCTTGGGTCCTTTGTACGGTGTAAGAATAGTAACTATGTACATCAAGCGAATGCAATAAATATTCTGTTTTATTACTGAAATTTGGGAAGAACACAGGGAGGTTAATGGTCTGGTTAATATTCAGTTCTGACATCACCTTTGGTAGGTAGGAAGCATTAGTACATACAGAAATAATCCTTATGAAAAATTTGATAAAAAGGGTTTTGAGGACAAAGCGAAGTTCTGATATCCTTTTGGCCAAAGTTACAGCCAACAGAATTGCTGTCTTCCAGGTTAAGAATTTCAAATCACATTTAGGTACAGGTTCAAATGGAGGCGGAGTCAAAGCTTGCAATACTAGAGTTAGATCCCATGGAGGGACAGGGTCTTTGACAGGGGGTCTGAGTAATAGCCTACCTTTCAAGAATACTTTACAAATTAAGGAAGCTAAAGGAGGTCTGATAAAGCAATATTAAGTCATGAAAGTGCTTACATTTTTTAGCTTTTATTTAATAAACGCTGTTGGTTTAAGTTTGGCTGCAGTTATTTTTTGATATATACATTTTTTTTTCGGCACCTCACTGTACCCAAAGTCATTTTTTTGTTTATTTCAAGCTAAAGAAACAGCCTGGAATCAGACATGAAAATTCAAAATTGCTTCTAGCTAAACTTTAATTGTTGACCATCAGAGAGACTAGCAAGAAACTCTAGAACCGTTTATACTGGAGCTGTAAAAGGGTCTAAGATTTTGTTCAGCCCATTAAGCAGTGTTTCCACTTGCTTTTGTACAACTTTCTGGTGAATGCTTTATGGGACAATGATAAAATAGAATGGAACCAGGAAGAAAGCTTAAGCTGCCTGGCCATCAATGGAACTGGATAAACCATGCGGTCAGTTTTAGACTTGGTATGTCTGGGGAAATTAGTCCTGTTGGTTGGGACAGAAGGTGTGGAGTTGAATCCAGAATCCAAGGTGGAAACAGAAGATGAGGCCAAAGAAAGGGGAATCTTATCTGTTGAGGCCAGTAAGATGTAAGAGGATTACTGTGCTCTTCAATCTAGCTGCTTTCTGCATAAACCTGGGAATCAAGGGAGATGGGGGATAGGCATATAACAGACCAGGGGGCCAATCATGTAGAAAAGTATCCCTCCATGACTCCATCAGGTGGACTACAGCAAATAAATTGATACACTTGTTTAGAGGAGATGCAAAGAGATCGCGGCAAGGCTGACCTCAGCAGTGGAAGATCATTTCTGCCACTTCTTGATTGAGGGACCACTCGTGAGGTAACAGACTGGACCTGCTGAGCTTGTCTGGTATCACATTAAACTTCACAGGAATGTGCATTGCCACCAGAAAACAACTGGAAGCTATCACTCACTATCACACTCAGAGAGCTTCTCGACACAGGGGGTAGGACTTTGCTCCTCCTTGTTTGGTAATGTATCAAACTACGGACATGTTTTCCATTTGATTCGCAACTGTTCCCAGAGGAAGAGAATGTTGGAGTGCCTGTAATGCTAGACGCACTGCCCTCATCTGCAGCATGCAGATAGGCCTCTTCAGGGACCAAATGCCTTGGACCGTCAAACCCTGGTAATGCTCCCCCCAAACCAATTTGCAAGGCATCCGTGGTCACTATGGTCTTGGGATGAGGGGGTAAGAACAGTTGGCCTTGTTGGGGCTGGTAAGAGTGCATCCACCACAGGAGACCACTTTTGCTAATCTGCGTCACTATTAAGTTTTGTGGACATTGGGTGTGTGAATAAGGACCCAAGAACCATTGTGTCATCAGCATCCACTGTAAAATTCTCATGTGATATCTTGTTAGTGGCACTAGAATTATAGCTGCCAACATGTAGCCTAAGCTTTGTAATATTACTCTGACCGAGACCCTTGTATTGTAAATTACACTGCTGACCTGTTTCCTGATGGTTTATATCTGTGACACTGGGAATGATGCAATCACGGACTATGTATTGAAGACTGCACCCATGAACTTCAGTTTCTGGTTGGGCTGGAAGCTGGACTTGTGATTTACAGTGATGCCAAGATCTACGCAAACTCTCAGTATGTGGTCTCTTGCTTATACCAACTGATGCCTGGTTGGGGTTGTGATAAGCCAGTCATCGAAATATGGGAATACCCTGATTCACTGCAGCCTAAGGTATGCTTCTACTACTGTCATACACTTGGTAAACACTCTAGGGGCCACGGTGAGACCAAAGGACAGCACTCTGAACTGATGACTGGCTCCCACACAGAAGCACAGACCGTTTATTCATCTTTATGTAGTAGTATGCATCCTGGAGGGTCTATAGAGCACATGCAGTAGTCTTGCTCTAGAAAGGGTAGAATAGACTGTACTGTGACCATCCGGCACTTGGTGTATTTGATAGACTTGTTCAATAAGTTGACATCCCAAATGAGTCTCCAGTCCCCTGTCTTCTTTGAAACTAAAAAGAACCCTGAATAAATTCAGAACCTTATTTGGTCTGGTGGGACCTCTTGGCTAGCTCTTTGTGAGCAACTGTTGAATTTCTAGGGTTGCAAGCTCCGCCTGACTCGGTGAAGTGTCAAGAAGCTTTGTAAGTATTGGGGGGTGGTAGGGAAAACGGTATGGTACAGCCTCTGGTAATAATCCTCTGCACCAGTCAGTTGTTATTCTGAGCCATTTGATTAAGTGCAGGCAAAGACACCCCCAACTGCTTCCAGAGGTAGGCAATCAGGCCTTTCTGGAGCACTGACAGGACCTGTAAATGTAGCTTGGGACCCTGTATGCTCAGAGTCTCCTCCTCCACAAAGTCATCTTCTGCCATCATTTCCCCTCTGCGTCTGAGAGAACTAGTTTCACAAATGTCTTTGGAATGGACATTAAGATTTTTTGAAAAACAGTAGTGGTGCTGCGGTAGCGTTTTCACCTCAGAGTAAGACGTTGTCTGCGTTAGATTCTCAGCTAGAGTGTCTTGTGTGGAGGCATCCGTGAATGGGTGTGCCTTCATTGAAGGTTGTGCACCAGGCTGGTAACTCAGCATGTAAAAATCCCCTACCAAACATTAGCGGACCGGAGTTCTGCTGTGGTGACCCCTAACCGGGATAAGCCGAAAGACACAACAATTTTGCAATCTTCCTGCCGATTCCTTGAAAAGGTTCCTTGGGGGAGGGGGGGTCCAAAAACATACTCCAATGGCAGACAAGGTCTTTCCATTCTCCTCACACCTGGAAAGGATTTCTTTAACAGTGGGTCCAAAAAGGGAGGAGCTGTCAAATGGAGCATTGATAAAAGACTTAAAAGGTTCTGCAAAAATCACACAGGCACATCCAGAAATGCCTCCTCTTCATGGATATGCCTGAACTCACTGCCTTTGAGGCACCTTCCATTGCACTGGAGATAAGCTTCCTGGAGTTCACAACAGACTAAGGTAGTCAAATGAGGGGGCAGACACTTGGGTCCCTTCAGTCGTGGTCCTTGGCAATCGGTTAGAAAGCTTGTTGAGTACATCCCTTTGCAACCACATAAAATGGGCTAGGTAATTCAGAAATCGAATGGCAAGTAACTGAAGCGTACACTCCCTTTCCCAGCCTGTCCACTGCCCTAGACTCTCAGAGAATATACAGTCAAACGCTCCTCCAGGAGTTCTTTTTGTGGCTAAAGCCACAACCATGGTATCAACTGGTGCACCCTTATTCCAAAACTTACTTTCTAATGGTGGTACCATAATTTTATCTGGTCTCTTGCAGATGGGTTTTGTTGAATCAGGTTCCTTCCGATAAATTAAATCCACCAATATGTCGGGCGGTGGGGCAAACCAGCAGGTAGACAGATCAGTGCTGAAAGCTTCCAGACATACCTCTTCTTTGGGAGAAGAGTTTTGGGCAGACCAACCACTGGTTTTAGAGTCAGAGGATGTCTCCAAAGGAGACGTCATTGGGTGGTGAATTGGGAGGCCCTTCTTCAGAGATCGGTATCAGTGGTGAGCGGCTCTTGGGGTGAGTCTAGGCGTTTCCTCTTACACTTTCTTCCTAGGGACTTCCTCAGTGGGATGACCCGGAGAAGTGTCGGAAGAGGAAGGAATCTAGATTGGGCAGTCTGGAAACTTTGGACTGGCTGTCCAAGTGGGGTGGACTGGCTGTCCAAGTGGGGGAGTGCTGAGACTCACAAGACAGTCAAAGGAGTGGTTAAGGATGGAGCCAAGGGGGAGTCCAGCTGATCTGAAAGTTCTGAAAAGACCCTCTTCACTACCTCGAAAGCCACCCTCCCTGGGGAAGAGGAAACCAATGGAGCAGAGTGAAAAGGTCCCTGGGCCACGAACACCCCCGCCCCCACAGGCTGTCTGCCTGAGGAGGAAGCCAGAGCCGAACTATCAAACACTGAAGCTCCCAGAGGGAGAGAATGCACCGAAAATTTCAGAGTTGGCCGGACCCACCCAGAACCAACATGGAAGCACCTGCTCAGAGAGCCGTGTGGATCTGAAAAAGTTGGAGCTGACAAACTTGGTCAATGTCCGATCCAAGGAACCCAGCTTCCTTGCGTCCAACCCATATGGTCCCAGAAAACACTGATCAGAAAACTCTGAAACCATGTGTTGGGTTAGAGGAGGAGTGGATGTTGTCGGAGGTCCCACATACAATGTCATAGTGACTCCAAGGGCAAGTTCTTCCGCGACCAACTCCTTCACCATCCTAGCAACATCAGCTTCAGTTAGACTCTTCAAAGAGCGTGAGGATACAAAAGGCCTAGAGTGCCTCTTCAGGAAGGGAGAGGGTACTCTAGAAGGCACCAGATCCAAGGATGGTGAGTAAACGGATAAGGGCAGGGGGTTTGGATCCAAATACTTAGGATCAGACAAGGTATTCTTTTTTGGATCCAGGGACAGTCTTTGTTATATCCAAACCCTTGCGTGGAAGTGGGAAGTTGGATCAGACCTTGGTACCTACTTTTTAGGTTCCGCAGAAAATGGCACATCAACAGACCTGGATCTTTTGGCGTGACCCTAGACTTGGAAGAAGTGGAAGGTTGAGTCCCACTGTAGGTTTGTGAGAAAGTTGTGGGCAACAACCTCTTCAAAATCATTTTTTCTCCGTGAGAAACCAGGGGGGTTAAACGTCTCAGATATCACACTGCTTATTCAGGATGATCAGGTTCTACGCAGTACACACACACACAAAGTATGCCCATCTGAAAAGTAAAAGGGCATCTAGTGTC